>NC_056750.1:240397390-240496792 GCF_019279795.1 Protopterus annectens
TGGTATATATAAATAGCATAAGGTCTAATGGGGTTATACGAAAATTATATTTGGTTGGATAGATATTTTATTTTTATTTAGTTGACAATGAATCATCTTCACATTTTTATGAATTTCTTGTAACAATGTATTTTACCAGTAGGTGGCAGTGTTCACCTGTATACTTTCATTTTGTATTTCTATGATCATAGTCACAAACTAAGTTTATATATATTTGTTTCCTTATTGTACTTTTGGTATAAATGTAAATATGTTTGCACTAACTGGTTATGATGTAATGTATACTATTTTGTATCAATCTAAAGTGTTATTTATGTCTGACAAGTTGATAGAAATGTTTTTTTTTATCATTTGATCGTTATGATCAATGGCCAAAAATTCCTGTCTGTCCACAAACCTATTAAACCTGCTGGGCTCTGTCTGTACTCTTACCATGTTGCTAAGGCCTGGAACTCCTTACCTGTATCCATCAGGTCAGAACTCTTCCTCCCATCCTTTAAAACCATCCTAAATGACATCCAAGTCAAAATTTGGCTCTTGTCTTGCTCAACAGCACGATAAAATATATCCCCTACATGTGATGAAGTACTTGTTCATACCTTACACTTTCTTACTGTCTTTCTTCACTCACTTCCTTACTTCTACCAAATTTTCTCACTTAGCATTCTGTGTAAATATACTATTAGCCCACTTTTCCTCCCACTTCATATTGCAGTTTCTGTTTTTATTATGCCAACGTACCTTTAATTTCTTTATAAACTGGCTAACATTTCTCTAAATATTAAATTATTGTCATATAAATTGTATATGTTCTTAACCAGTGTTTTCATATTATTTCTAATTTGGTATAATTATTTAAACTGTACATGTTTTTGTATTATTTTTGAAGATTGTAAAATTACTGTTTTTAAATGTTTTGCAATACTTTGGAGCTTCTTTTTTTCCCCAGGTCACAGCTGTAAATGAGCTTCTACCTAGTTGGACTTTGCCAATAAGCAAACATCAAACAATAAATAAATAAATAAAAAATAAATAAATAAATAAATAAATATGGAGCTTTTCCCCTGGCTCTTCACTGAAAATGGGTACTACTGACCCAGTCGAACTTTCCCAGTAAACAAATGTTAATAAATAAATAGATCATGTTCTCTATGTTTTGACTTTATAGGTTCACAGGTTAGTCAACTTTAAGGTTGGCCAGCTGATTTGATTAACTGAATATATGAACCAAGTTATCAACTCAACAGCAGATACACTCACCATTGACACTGATGAAGGCTTTTCTGCCAAACCTTGGTTCGGGAATTTTGTGATAATGGTGACTTCGTATTAAACTGGTTACTGCTGATTTAAAGGTGCTGGCCCTTTTCTTTGATATGCATAGATAGATAGATAGATAGATAGATAGATAGATAGATAGATAGATAGATAGATAGATATAAAATATCTGATATATATATATATGTGTGTGTGTGTGTATGTGTGTGTGTGTGTGTGTGTGTGTGTGTGTGTGTGTGTGTGTGTGTGTGTGTGTGTGTGTGTGTGTGGAGAGAGAGAAGTTCACCAGCTCACCTAATCGCATGCATGAAATATGGGTGGAAAGCAGGGTATCCAGCAAAAACCCAAATGGGCAGAGTGAATTCATGTAGACTCTGCATAGAAGGAACCTTAGATAAGAACCAAAGTGGGAAACTATGAGCTGTGAAGCAGCAATGCTAACCATGCATGACTGTTTTGAAAGGACAGTTTCTTAGATATGCTAGGCTCAATGCTGATGATGAATGCATGATATTTGCATTTAATGAGCTAGCAAAAGATTTTAGCAGCAGAGGCTGTAAACAGCATGAGAGAGATGTTGCACAATGGGTCTTTATCTAGTAGGAATACTCCAGCCAGGCAATATTTTTTCTCATCATGACCCAGAGGCTAAGAAAACTGGCGTGCCACAAGGAGGCACTCTGAGAATAAGCATTACTTTTTCCAATGTTAGTTCCATTTGTGATATTAAGAAAGCAGTGTGTCAACCAGGGATGGCTCAAACAAAACTGTCATAAAAAGCCATCCTGAGCAAGTAACTGACCCCACATGACTGTACTAAGTCCTGTACGAATAACATAAAACATAAGAAAGGTTAAGTGCTTTCATCTCAAACTGTAAGAGACTTCATCAGAACAAATACCACTAGTGACTAGTTCCTTTATATAAGAATCTGGTACTAATTTAAGTAATTAAAATATGGAAGCACTTAAAGGTAAAGGACATAAAAAGTGTGTAACAATTCTGAATAAGTTGACCAAGCATAAAAAAATAATGCATCCTATAGTCAAAATAAAGCATAAAATCAATTCTGTTATAGAAAAACATGTGTGAAAGGAACATATATTTTGTTGAAAGTAATATTTATAAATTGTGAGCATGTTTTTTAAGAATGGGAATTATAGTACAGTTGTTATTCATTTCTGGAGGTAACATGGCATTTAGTTTTAGCTGCCAATGTAATTCCCTGATCTCCAGATCTAATTCCCACCAACCTCCTCTTAGGTTGAAAATTACAATGTCCAAAATCCCAAATTTGAACCTACTAATACCTTTGCAGACTAAACTGTACTTGTAAAGGGCATTATTTGTATTAGCTTTAGTAATGGCATATAGATGTTCATAAATGTGCTTCCTAAGGCTACGTTCTGTTTTCCCTATATAGAAAAAACATGTGGTACACAAGGTGAGATAAACAATCCACCCAGTACCACAATTACCCTTTTTCAACATAATTTTGAAAGGTACATGTTCCAAAACAATAGTCTGGCCTTCCATAATAAATAGAAACTGTCGACATGCCTCACATTTTGTTGTCCCTTTCTCTGGTATCTGATGGTATAATAACTCATGTTCAGAAAGCCATTTTAAATTCTTTCCTGTTTTATAAACCAAACTGGGGACTTGTCCGATATATTCAAAAATATCAGGGTTACTTTTAAAAATAGTCCATTTTTTTCTTAATATATGTTTCACTTCCAGACTACCCATACCATAGGATAGTGCCATACTACTTTGAAAATTTAAATCCCTTTTATGTACTTTGCCATATGTAGCTGAGATGCTACTATTTAAGAAAGGTTTGTATTTATTACCCCATCCTGATTTGACTTCCTGGACTTTCATCAGGTGATCTTGTGGGTACCCTCTTTCTTTAAACATATCTACGATAATATTAACTTCAGTCAAAAACTGTCCATATCCAAGCAAATCTTAGCTGCACGTATCAGCTGTCCTTTAAAAATGTTTTTCTTCATATGTCCTGGATGATTACTCTGGTAGTCTAGATAGTTGTTAGAGAAAGTTTTCTTTCTAAAGATTTTTGAACCAAACTTTCTATGGGTTTTATCTTAAAACAAAGTTATATCTAAAAAGTCTATACTACTTTCAGATTTGGTTCCTGTAAATAAAACAAGAAGTGAGAAGGTCACTAAAAAAAAAAAATCATTAAAAACAAAATGAAAACTCCAGCAAAGCTAGAACTTTCACTGAGTGACCTCCCAAGCCTCTTATATCAGAGGCACATGGGATATATGTAAATGATCCTTATGAACATCAGGTGTTTCATCTAATTGGCGATTCTGAATGCCCATGACTTGTTTTGTCATTTTAATGGACAGTTTCAGGCCAATAAATGCTAGAGTTTTCATTTTGTTTTTACTGATTGGTTTTTCAGTGACCTTCTCACTTATTGTTTCAGTTTGTTGTTTGGGATATTTTTGCAGTGACCCTAATGATAATGGACATCAGCTGGATTTAACAGCCTTGTGTTTCTAATGTTTAGTCAAACACTCTGCTTGGTTGTGCTGACAAGGTCATAACAAGGCCGAAATATGCATATCCATAGCTATTGGGGTTTGGCTTTATTCGCCTGAAACTGTCCATTAATACGATGAAACAAGTCATGGACATTCAGAATCCCCAATTAGCTGAAACACCTAAGGTTCATTTTATTTATTTATTTATTTTATTTTACATTTGTTGACCGGGCTAGTCTAGCTGGATACATGTCCATTTTCAGTAGAGGCCCGGGGAGAAAAGCTCCACAGATAAGACAATACAGAATACATTTACAAATGGTATAGGTTGGCATGAAAAACAAACACAGTGAAACGCCATTAGAATAACATATTTATAAAGTAACAATCAGTAATATTATACAGATAAATACTAGGTCGGCGACCAATTGAAGTCACAGGAAGAGTTGCGATCGCTGATGCAGGGTAAATACTGCAGCGGCTAGTCTGGTTTAGGACATGGGCATAACCATTCAGACTTAAGAAATATTTTGAGGTGAGTTTTGAATTGATTAATCGAGGTCATTAGTCTGAGGCTATTGGGTAGAGAGTTCCATAGCTTTCCAATGGAATTGGCATAGAGAGCATCACCTCCAGAGTTATTAGATTTAATGGTTAGAACTTGAACACTATTAGCTGACCTGAGTGATTTTAGGTTAGAGTAGGGGGTAAGGATATTGCACAAAGAGGGGGTTCTGTCCGGTTGGTTGATTATTTTGAAAGCCTCTGTAAGTTGTTTGAGTTTGAGGAGGTTGGGGAGTTCGAGCCATCCGAGGTTATTTAGGTTGAGGCAGTGGTGAGTACGATACGCGGTTCCTGTTTATAGGCAACAGATAGTTTATTGAGTTCCCGCATGTTGAGGAACGACAGTATTGGTGAGGCATAAAGGAGGGTGGAAAGGAGGTGAGTGCGAGCAATGGTTAGTTTAGTATGAGGGGTTAGGAAATTTTTTATTCTGTACATAGATCCAAGTTTCTTGTTCACGGATTTAATGGTTTGGTTAATATGTATATCAAATTTAAGCTTGTTATCTATGGTCACACCTAATAGTTTGGTATGAGAGACCGGGGATATGATGGTACCATTTATAGATTCCACATGGAACATGTTGTCCGCATTCAGAGGATCTTTACCTAAAGGAGTAGTTGCAGAGGGGTAGAAAAGCAATAGTTTGGTTTTAGTGGGATTAAGGATTAGTTGCCTTTTAGAGAACCATTTTTCCACTAACGTAAAGCAGTTTTGGGTGATTGTTTGAAGTTTCGGGAGGGAGACGTCAGAACAGATCAGGGTAGAGTCATCTGCATATTGGATGCATGTAGAATTGGGGATGATCGAGTGAAGTTCATTAATGAAAACTGAGAAAAGAAGAGGACCCAGTATAGAGCCCTGAGGAACACCTATGGTGTTGGGAAGTAGGACGGATAGCTTGTTTTGCCATTGGACGGCTTGTTGCCTACACGAGAGATAGGCTTTAAACCAGTTTATGGTTGGGATGTCAAGGTATAGGGTTTCCAGGGTGTGAAGCAGTTGCTTATGATTGACCATATCAAAGGCCTTTGAGAGGTCAAGGAAGAGAGCTGAGGAAATTAATTTCTTGTTCCGGTTGTTGTTGACTGAGTCAACAAAGGAAAGAAGGGCAGTGGTTGTACTGTGATGGGGGCGAAAGCCATGCTGAGTTGGGGACAGAAGACTATTAAGGTTGAGATAGTGTAGGAGCTGTTTGTGAACACACCGTTCCATGACTTTAGCTATTGGAGACAGGATTGCTATGGGACGGTAGTTGGATGTTTCCATGGAGGTCCCCCCTTTATGAAGAGGGATGATATATGAGATTTTCCAAATAGAGGGAATGGTAGTTTCAGTTATAGTTCTATTAATCAATATTGAGATGGGATAGGCAATGGCGTCTGACGCTATTTGAAGGTATTCTGCAGGGAGCTGGTCAGCAGCTAAGGTGGTAGGTTTGAGTTTTTTCAGGAGGATGCGTATATAGGAGGTAGGTACCGGCTGTAGATTAAAGGAGGGGTGGACTGAGTCTTTAGTGTGGGTAAAAGAAGGGTTGGTAGTGGTAAGCTGACTGGTTAGGGACTGGATGGTCTCGATGAAAAAGGAGTTGAAAGCATTGGCTATTATCTCTGGTTCTTTCCCAATGAGTTTCTCAAGGGTTGGGGTAGTAGATTTACCCGGGCGGAGGAGCTTATTAAATCCAGCCCAAAATTTCTTTGGGTTGTTCTGGTGTTTGTCCTGGAGGTGACAAAAATATTGTTTTTTGTCTTGGGTAGTGGCCGCTTTAGTAGTGTTTCTAAGCTGTTGAAACTTGATGCGAGCTAGTGGGGTTTTGGTCGCTCTCCAGTTATGCCAGGCCTGGTTTCGAAGTTTAATTTAGATTTGGTTTCACTAGACAGCCAAGGTGCTATTCGTTCCTTGGTTCTGATTTGGTGGTTTGGGGCGTGAGAGTCAAGTATCTTCAGGAAAGTACTATTAAAGTGTGCTACGCTCTCTTCGAGTGGTAAAGTTTTCAGGGTGGACCAATTACAGGATTGGAGTTCAGCAAGGAAAAGTCTTGGGACAAAATTCTTCTTGTTTCTAACAAGTCTGTAAGTGGGGGGGTTATTCGGTGGACACTTATGTTTCTGGATATAGGTAATAAGGTGGTCACTGAGGTCATTTGGGAGTGTCCCTGTAGAATAATTATGTGTGTCTTTATTAGTAAGAATCCAGTCAATGATGCTCTCTTTTTGTTTAGGGTTGCCAATTCTGGTAGGTGAAGAAATATTTTGGGAAAAACCATGAAGGTTAATTGCGAGGGGGTTTTTGGGTGCAGTGTAGAGGGACCAGTCAAGGTTAAAATCACCTATTACTATGGTTTCTTGAGGGCAATTGGAGGCTAGCCAGCTGAGCAATTGCTCAAGGTTATCTGAATGTTTACCTGGTGGTATATAGATTACAATGAGATTAATGAATTTTTGGGTGTTTAGGCAGATCTTTAGTGAGATAAGTTCAATATTGGAGATTTTGGGGGGTAGGATAGGATTAAGGACGATGTTAAGGGTATTCTTGAATAATACAGCTAACCCCCCTCCCTTTTTGTTAATCCGATCAGCCCTAAGGATGTTATATCCAGGGGGAAGGATTTCTTCATCCTTAGTAGTTGGTTTGAGCCAGGTTTCAGATAGGCACATGATGTCTGGGGAATGGGTAGCTACCATCGCATGAAAATTATGAACCTTATTGTTTATACTTCTTAGATTGAGGTGAAGTATAAGGAGGGACTTGGTAGAGACACGGGCAAACTTTATGGAATTAGGGTCTGTGGTAGTGGTAGGACCTGGATTGGGGTGGATGTCACCATCTGTGGCAATACAAGTTTTCAAATGATCTAACAATCTTTGTAGTTTGAATAACAGCTTGAGATTAGATTTAGTTGTAGATGGTTTGGGATAGCGGAGAGTAAGATGCACTGGTTTAGGACTGTGAGTGTAGGGTGGGTAGTGGGAATATGTGTTGGTGTGATGGGGGTTGTTTGAGTGTGACCTAGTGTGGCTTTTGGGGAAAGGAATCCCTGAGAGTGTATGGTTTTCATATCTGGTTAAGTAATAAGGAATAAGGAGGAGTACTACTGTGGGAAGGATAATAGGGTATGAGGCTTTACCCATGATATATGGGAGAAAGGCTAATGGGTAAGCTGAGGTAGAAGATTTTACTTGGTAGTTAAGGTAGGCCTGGAGTGTGAGAGGAGAGTTGATAAATTGACTGGTGGTCAGGATTGGTCAAGAGAAAAGGGGGTTGGGCTAATGACCTTATAAATGTAGAGGTAGTGGGGGCGGGTGGGATAAGGGGGCAGGGTGGGGCGCGGAGCGAGCCCGAGCGGAGCGAGGGCGAAGCGGAGCGGGGAAAACACCGCTAGGAGTCTGCAGGGTCTCAAAGGTAGCTGAAGGTAGGTGTACCAGTTTGTGTTAAGGTAAGCTACTATTCAGTGAGACACTACCTGAATTCATGGAAATTATATTGTGAGATAACCAGATTTTGCTAGGTACTGACTAGCTCCTGCCAACGGCACACTTCCTTAGTGTACAAATTAGTGACTAGGCTAGTAATTTTACCCTAATGTCCCTTTTCAAAGGTACAAATTCTCTGTTCAATTTTAACTGTTTAAATTGGAGCCCACACTGGGAATAGGTCCTTATCTGAGTGTGCCCTGGGTGCCACGCGGTGAGGGATAGACAGGGGGTTTCCTGTAATAGATAGGGAAAAAGACAGGAGTTATGGGAATGTAATCGCAAACTAGGATTCCTAACCAAATATTACTGTATGGCAATTATGAACAAGGATACAAACACAGCACAAAAATATTCAATCAATGATTTATCAGTGCTGAAAGCACGCTAACAAAGTGAATTCAGACTGTAGTAAAAGCGACGCTCACCAACTCTATTCTTACTGTTATTAGTGCACTAGCTTCTTGAGATATGATATAAACAGACCAGCTGAACTCATTGCTAGGTAATTAGTATTACAAGCACCAGAACAATGCTGCAATTATAACTAAATGCATTCATAAGGATCATTTGCATATATCCCATGTGCCTCTGATACAAGAGGTTTGGAAGTCACTCAGTGAAAGTTCTATCTTTGCTGGAGTTTTCATTTTGTTCCTGTAAAAAAGAAAATGTCACCAATGCTATTAAGGTAATTCAAGAATACCCATATTTTCTTAGCTGACTTCCATAGAATAAAAACATCATCAAGGTATCTATAATGAGCTAGCCAGTCCTCTGGGAATTTTGAGCCAAATACATGTTTTTCCTCCCACTTATACAACAAAATTAATCAATAAGTTTTAAAGGAGATGGTGGTTTGATAATTTATTTTTTAAAATAAAACATTCAGTATTCCAGTAGTCATTGCTTGTGGGTTCTAATCCCACACCAGTCACTGAGAAATGTCCAGCTGTCTAGTGTAATCAGTGTACATGGGAATATCTCTCAACTCGGGTATCATTGAAAAACTCATCAGCTTAAATGTTAACCCATACATCACAAGATGGGTTGCAAACTGGCTGAGTGACAGAACCCACAGGGTCAGAGTTGCTGGCGCCATGTCAGACTCAAAGCCTGTCACAAGTGGTGTACCACAGGGCTCAGTCCTGGGCCCACTCTTGTTTGGCATCTACTTTTCCGAAGTACAAGCAAACACAGGAGGGTTATGGCTGACAAAGTTTGCAGATGACTGCAAACTGGGTGCCATAGTAGAAAACACATCTGACACAGATATCCTTCAGAAGGGTCTCACAGAAACGGATAACTGGTGCCAGAGCCATGGCCTAAAGTTAAATGCCAAAAAGTGCATAGTCATACCCTTCAGAAAAAACAAGGTTACCCCTAGCTACCAAATAGGTGGCAATCCACTGAGCACAGAAGAAGTTATCAGGGACCTGGGGACCCAGGTTGATAGTAGTCTGTCATTCGACACCCATGTAGCTAAAGTAGTTAGGAAGACCTTCTACATTGCCCACCTTATCATGAAGGGATTCTCATCTAGATCAAGGGAGGTCATAGTCTCCCTATACTCATCACTCATCAGACCAATGATTGAGTACAATGCCCCATTCGGAATGTATCTGACCCGACACTTGCAGCAGCTGGAGAGGCCACAAAAGTTCCTCACCAAAAGGATAAAGGGTCTCAAACATCTGTCCTATGCTGCCCGACTGAAAGAACTCCAGCTCTATTCAGTCGCCACCGCTTGCTCAGAGGTGACCTTTGCCTAACATACAAGGCCATGTCAAACCCAGATTTGATGAATATGCTTCACCTCAAAAAATCTAGATCTGTCAGAGTCACAAGGGCAGGAGACTTAAACCTCGACACGGCTATTAATAGGACGTGCTGGAGGGATAGATTCATCACCCAAAGACTCCCTATGCTGTGGAATAAAATCCCGGTATATGTGAGGCAGAGCACCTCGCTGGCCTTGTTCAAGATAAATCTTGACCAATGGATGGGAGATCGCAGATATACCCCAGGGATTACCTCAGTGTCACTGCTCAACAGAGGCACAGCAAAATAATGGGTATAGTTCCCCATACTAAAGGGGTGGCGTAAGCCACAAAACTATGGGCTAGGCTTGTAAATGCCCTCGGGCAGATAGCCTAGTATGAACCTATGAACCTATGAACTGTCAAGATTTTTGTAGAATTTAATGAATATTGCCCCCATATGTCTGGTCCATTGATTTGCAGATATATGACATTACTTGGAATGCAATTTAATGACACATCTGTTCTCAGAACACTTTGCTACTAATGTATGAGCACACTATGTAACTATATTCCCTGTCAATGTGTCTTTGCACCATCATTTTGTATGTCTTGTCCCATAATGTCCCATGATAACTGGTCGAGAGCTATGTATATGCAACATCATATATACAATATAAGCAGGCAGTGTTCTCACAAGTGAAATCTATCATATCTAGAAGTATGTAGTTGTAGTCTGTGTAGTTATATTATCTGTGACATTACTAATGTTCTTTTTTCTCTCATCCCACCCCTTCTCTTCTTTTATTTATTAATTATATTTATTATTATCATTTGATATTATCATGTTATTTGTAAATACCTCGTCGTATGTTGGCCTTATGTATATTTTAATATCGCATTGCTGTTAATAAGCGTTCTTTTATATTATTTATTGTTGTGTTCCTCATTATGTTATTTACAATATGTTTACATTACTCATTGTTTTCTCTTATGTTATTAATTACATTTGTTCTGGTTATGTTTATTTTTCCTTGTATTTATATTTCATTTACCACAGAGAGACAAGGTAGGCTGGTTCCCAGTGACCCATCTATCTTGGCTCCCCCACTCCCTATACCAGAGTTCAGCATGTCAAGGCCATAGCCTAATGGTGCCCCCTTAGCTGCCCCTGTATTACCTGCTCCATCAGGTAGTTCTGCCCCACAGGCAGGGGGTTGTCCCCTCTCTGGGATTGGTGGTGGAGGGGGTGCTTTTGTCACCCAAATCCAACTACCAGGCATGGTACGTAGGCTTGTGCACCAAACTGTTGGTGCAGGCCTATGCTGGATGGAGAACATGATGTCCGTCATGGTGGGGCAATCTCACCCAAGGTGCAGGTGTTGACCACTGCCTCCACAGGAGCAGTGAAGGTGCAGTGCTGTCAGTCCTATGGGTGAAAATTTGAGTCACACTACAACTGTGTCTGACATCGATAAGACTGTGATTCCACAACACCCTCCCCAACCAAGGTGTTCACACCCCTCTTGTGTCACACATCAACCCTGTCTGCTGTCTTGTGTGTCTACTAAAGCTTCCTCACCTTCCCAACTTACCTTCCCCATGGATACTTATGTCCTTTGCCCAGCATTCCATTCTCTCCTTAACAAACAAAATGGGCACCTGCCCCACCCAAAAAAATATCATCCCATACATAACTATCCATTTCACACACGTATCCACTAGACACACTTGATTTGGTCCAATTGGTTTGACAACACAAGAAAACCAATAATCCAAGCAAGCACAAACCAAGTAGAATACAGGTGTAAGGTGCTGTACAAAGGACGAGACCGTGATGTATACAAATAATACTTTATAGAATGTCCCAACACAGTATACACGTACTAGTGCCACATAATAGTTGCGAAACTCACAAAAATAACAGCACGTATTTCCAGTAATCCAACAGTACTAAACACACTTTCTGAATAAATTTATTGGACTGCTGGAATTTTGGTTTTGTACTTCAGAGTTTTTAATACCAGAAAGTGTGTTTAGTACTGTGGGATTACTGGAAGTGTGTGCTGTTATTTTTGTGAGTTTCGCAACTATTATGTGGCACTAATGTGTGTATACTGTTGGGACATTCTATAAAGTATTATTTGTATACATCACGGTCTCGTCCTTTGTACAGCACCTTACGCCTGTATTCTACTTGGCTTGACAACACACTTAAGTAGTCATCACCCCTCTTTCTGGGGCTGACAATCCAAGTTCAACTACAACTTGTTAAAGTGCACAGTTATTGCCATTGAAGAAATGGATAGCTATGGTTCTTTCCTACACCCTTCATGCACATACCTACCTGCCTTTCACTATGCTTTCCCCCTGCTTGTACCCCATTTCACCACTGTCCTATCTCTCCAAGTTTTCTTTTCTTTAAAGAATTTTTTGCAAGATGCTGTGCTACATGCAGCATCGCCAATCTGTGCTAATTGGTGGTATAATAATCTATATATTTGAAAACATAGTAATCATGTTCAAAAAATTACACCTGCACCTTATTTCAAACTGAGTACCATTGCACCTGAAGAGCAGTACATCAACCCACCAAGTCACACAGACAGTTATTTAACACAGGTAAGCAAAACATAGTAATTGGCATTTTCTCATCATTAAGCATGTTTAAGTGATGCTGTGCAGCGTGCCACATTATACAAATCTGCTAAGATTAATGAAAACTGGGATTCTGGTAGAGAAATACATCACTATAAAGCCATACACATAGTAATAGATGTAAGCGAGGTGTGTAACAACAGGTAAGTGTTCATATATATCTGCAACATGTAAAAATACACCTGCTAAAAGATTAATGGAAAAATAGGAGTTTAGCTGGGACTCTAGTAGAGAAATGCATCACTATAAAACCATACACATAATAACAGATGTTAGTGAGGTATGTTACAGCAGGCAAGTGTGCACTTACAGCTACAACATGTAAAATACAGCTGCTATGGCAGTGACTCAGTAGTTCAATCTGTTAAATGCTTTGAAAACATTAACTTTTGGTCCACGTGGTCCTGGGTTCAAATACAGCCATGTCTACCATTTAAAATACATGTATGTGTAGGTCACCAGTATAAATTCTGATATGTACGACTGTCTCATCACCTATTTAACCACCCAAAGTAGTAAAGTTTAAATCCCTGCTTCTAAATAATGCAAGTCAAAGCTACAGATAGCACCACATTGAAACTATTCCTATTACAACACTAGAAAGTGCATAGAAAGTCAGGTTGTGCATTAATATGAATTCTGAGAGGATTTTGAAGTACGTAATTCAAATGAGGCCCAGTCATATCAGACTGCAGCTCACAATGATTTGCTAGTGATATTACAGACAACCACGGCTACACAAGTAACATACATATATGGAGGTCGTGCTAGAAGCAAGGGTTGCCACCACACTCGTTCCAGATGACTACCATGACATAAAACATGACTTGACAATTGTCCAACTGGTTGAGATAATGGTTAATGTACCCCTACCTTGTTCTAGGACATACCAAGCATCATGCCTTTCATTCTGTTAATGATAACTTTGGCTAACATACTTACCTTAAACACATACCTTAATTTGCAGTGGGATGGGTTCCCTCAATCAGGCTCTGGCTCCACACCAAGGCTGCCAAAGGTCCCTCGGTTACTCTTATGTGTTGTTCTGCACATTCTGCAGCCTCTCTGACTATGCCTATTGCCTGCAGCAGCAGCTTCAGCCTGTAGCACACACATCTGTATGTAAAACTTAGTTGTTGCAAATACTCTTTCTGTGCTGATGTAGTATCTTTACCCCAGTAATTTCTACCACAACATATGAGAAAGAGGATGGAGTCTACATTGAGGCCATGTATTTTGTATTTTGTTGCTGGGATTGGCTGATTATACTGCAAATCTGCTGTGTAGGCTTCATGTTGCATATCTGACACACAGATTGGTTCAGAGGCAATCACCTGATAATGAGAACCATCTTGAAAAGGCAAACTCATAGCTAGGGGAACCATTGTGTAAGAGAGTTACTTTGTATGGTTAACTCATTGACACAGAACTACTATAGCTGTATCTTTCAACAGAGGACTATTGTACTCCATCAGGTATGTAACCATTTTGTTTCCAACATGATGCATACGTTTGAATATGCTTAGGGGGAAATGGGATTACATCAGTAAGCTTTATTACAACTGTACAGATGACATGCCATTGATCTCCAGTTGTATTACACCTACAGAGTAAGTAGAGTACAGCAAGAGTATAATGTTGTGTGTTAACTAGGTACACAGGTCTCTTGGATACTTCCTTTGTTAACAGTTGTAATAGTACACTGCTATTTGGTTGGCACTGTTGTTTATACATACGTTATGGGGGTAGGGTTTCCTGTTATGGGGCACAATACAGTGGACTCCTGTTGCATGTGTGATCATATGTGGATATCTGTCATGACACAAACAGGAGAAAGTCACTATTGCTACTATCCTATTTGCATCCACAACCTTTGTATCTCTGGCACACCGTTGAATATGAAATGTGTAATCAAGCAGGGCATACTGATAGCCTTCCCCTATTGCTGTATATCTACATACTGTAGTCCCACATATGTGATCCTGACATGTGTTCTCATTTATTTCTATTTCAGGGGATATCATAAATGCAAGATGCCAGTCATCTTTCACTGAGGCAGAAAATGACATCATTATTGAGGCCTTGTGACAACACTAACAAGTCCTGCTGTCAGACCTCCCAACCATACCGAATTACTCGGTATTTACCGAGTTTTGGGGTCCAAATGAAGGGGTGCCACAATTCCCGATTGGCACCCCTTCATTTACGATTTTTTTGCTTCATTTTTTTTTATTTTTTAAAAAATCGCGCTGTCGGAGCTGACGTCATCACGTGCGGGATGACGTCAGCACCGTCAGGGCTACCAGCCAGTCGGAATTGAGCTCAAGGAGCTCGCGTCATTATTTCCAGCTATTTCCAGCTGGCTGCGTAGTGCGAGCGGGAATACTGAGCAGCGAGAAGTTGAACCTTACCAGGCAGGCCGCAGGAACATTAATGGCAGGCAGTAATGTTGCTCATCAGTTTTTTTTTTCCAAGTCAGGCCGACTGCGAGCAAGTATACAGCAGCAATGGGAAATGGGAATTACAGGCAGCACTACAGCAGTACCATATCAGTTTTATTTTTCCAAGCAGCAGGCAGGCATCACGAGCAGGTAAGCATGGGACAATTGTGGATACGTGTATTTATGTGTTGTGTATCTGTGCACATGTCCGCAATCCCCTTCATTGTTATTTGTTTTCTTTGGGCTCGCATTTGCACTGGTAACTTCTTATTTGAATGCATTTGGGCTCCGTAAGAAACAGATTAATTTACAAACAAAGTCTGGTGTTGGTAACTTCTCATTTAGAAATTAATTCATTTACAGTTGCCTAATAACTTCTTATTTGAATGCACAGCATGCTTTGGGCTCCTTAAGAAAATTTCTTTACTGTTGTTTGAAGTTCCGTTTCTCTCATTGCTATTTGTGCTCGCATTGCATTCGTAACTTCTTATTTGAATGCACTAGCAATAGCATGCTTTGGGGTTTGTATTTCTCTGTAAGAAACAAACTAATTTTCTTTACTGCTATTTGAAATAGTTTCCATACAGAGACAGTTGCATTGGTAACTTCTTATTTGAATGAACTGTCTGGCTGGCACTAGTAATGTCAATGTATTTGACTGTTGAACCGTGTGTGTAGTTTACTGAGAAACAATTGTCATTGTTTAAAGTTCTATATACTGCTCTTTGAAGTGTGTGCTTTGGGCATTGGTAACTTCTTATTTGAATTAACTGGCAGCCGCAACACTAATAAAATCTTATTTAAAGTGTACTGAGAGACAACTAATTGCACTAGCATGCTTTGGGCTCCATAAGAAACAGATCTGTTTACAATTGCACTGGCTCTTATTCAGAAATGGAACAGATTTGTTTACAATTGCACTAATAACGTCTTATTTGAATGCACTAGCATGCTTTGGGCAGCTGGGCTCTGTAAGAAAATGTCTTTACTGCTGTTTGAAGTTCCGTTTCCTGCATTGCTATTTGTTTTTATTTGGGCTCGCATTGCACTCGTAACTTTTTGTTTGAATCCACAAGCAATAGCATGCTTTGGGGTCCGTAAGAAACAGATTTGTTTTCTTTACTGCTCTTTCAAGTACAGTTTACTCCATAGAGACAGTTGCATTGATAACTTCTTATTTGAATGAACTGTCTGGCTGACACAAACGTCAACGTATTTAACTGTTGAACTGTGTGTAGTTTACTGAGAGAAAATTGCCACTGTTATTTGGAGTTCCATTTACTTCTCTTTGAAGTGTGTACTTTGGGCATTGGTAACTTCTTATTTGAATTAACTGGCAGCAGTAGTAACATTTTATTTTAAGTGTGTAGTTTACTGAGACAAACATCGTATTTGAAATGTGTAGTTTACTGAGAGACAATTAATTGCACTAGCATGCTTTGGGCTCCATAAGGAGCAGCCTTTTCTTTGGGATGGTACATTCCTTACTGAGAAACATCTTATTTGAATTTTGTGTGTGTGTATGTGTATACGCAGCTCTTCAGAAGGAGATACGTTTAGTGCTGCTTAGGGTAAGTTGGTTTGTGTTAGTAGCACAACAGGTAGAACACTTGCTTTTGATGCAGAAGGCTGTGGGTTCTACTTCCACAGTATGTAGATTGCTGATATTGTACTGTGTTATACTTTTAAAGGGGCTGGATGCTGCAGTCTTGAGAATGTCCTTTTTGGCAGAGATGCCTAGTAACTATATGAATCTGTTATCAGTTTGCCATCCATTCCCTATTGCAATATTACTGGCTATAAGTGGCTTATTGTTTTAATGTAACATAAGCAATTTATTCAAGGGCAATGGGTACTTTATTTGTAGATGAAACAATGAATATAAAGTTGTTTGCTAGCAGCAACCTCTTCATTGGTTACAGATCTCTTTAATGTGAAATTATTTAGATCCGACTTTTACTTCTGTAGAGATTGTGCATGTTTACTGATACTGGTGGATTGTAGAAGTTTGAGCAGACTTTTATGATGGAAATGTTCTGAACTGGGCAGTTTTGTCATTATTGGTTCATCATGCATTTTGTTTCATTGCCTGCTGGAAGAATATTCAAACAATAAATTTAAAATGCGCTGTAAGTCTAAACAAGTGTGCTGTGTTATACAAGGAATATAATTTAATAAAGTCAGGAAGGTATATCAAAGAACACATAGGTTTCTTTTGTGTGCAAGGGGTCTGTGATTTGAAAACAGACGAAAGGTAATCTTATTCCACTACCACTGGGCAGATGCATTTTCTTTGGATGTGGTGCAGGTATCAATGCCGTTTCAATGAATGTGAGTTTTAAGGGCAGATACATTTTAATGCTAAGTCTGCTTTCATTGTGAGACAGTATTGCTTTGTTTCTCAGAAGTCTATTAGTGTTTGTGGATTGTGCTATAAAATGTAAAAATAAAATCCAAATCATTGTAAAACTGAAGCAGTATGCACATTAGTGTTTATGGTAAATGGGGTGAAATAGCCAGGTAATGGGACATTGGAATGGCTGTAGGGGGACTCTGGTGCCATATTTTGGTTGTCTGTTCTTCAGTTTGCATTTGAAAGTTGGTATCCCACAGGTCCACTAGAGTGGGCGGGGTTACATAATTGTGTATGCAAATTTTATGTTAATCAGCGCACAGATTTGTACCTATTTTTCATGGGCCTTGTCCAGATTTTTGATGTTTCCAGGTTGAGAGGTATGCCTGCTGTCCAGAAGGAGGGCAAATCAGCAATAGTGTGCAGCCTTGCAGGATGAACTGATGCATAACATTAATGCTGTGGGTCACCAGAATTGCACATATAAGTAGGTGCAACACCGTGCCATAGATAGGATCAACTCGGCACTCAGACGTGCAGCTGACATTGCCAGGGATCTTCAGGTCACTGGTGGTAGGCCTGCAGTAGAACAACCTCTGTCAGCCACAGAAGAAATCCTGGGGAACCTTGTAACACAGGTGCCACCATTTCCAGTCAAGGGGAGCATCCAAGTATGCTTAGCTGAATCAGCATTGGAGTCCTGTAGCATTCCGCATGTCAGGCTGTACATAGTTTTAGGTGGGAGTCAGGTGTTTTATAGAAGGGGAGGAGGTTAGCTGCAGTTTTAAGCTCATGCACAGATTGTGACCCACAAACCTGTTAACATAGCAGCTACTGTAAGTCTGAGATATTTGGACATATTACCCGATATACTGTAATATGTCCTGCTGTTCACATTACCTCTCCCTCAAACTTTTTTAGGACTGTCAGGAATAAGAAGAGGTCATGCTCCTGCTGCTGGAAAGCACAAAACTGTTTTGTCAGAGATGTAGATTTAGTTAAATGTATTCGCTAAAGTGCCATCCCAGGCCTGCTGGCTAGATTGATATACTGTCTGCATGATTGCCAACTGTACTGATATTTTCTGACTGTACACAGTTTAGATTCAAACCTATGCCTTGTAGGTGTGAACACATTGATTGATTTAACAGTATTGTCAGACATTGCAGACTGGTGTAACTGTCAACTATACAGAGTTTTGCAGAATGTCAACAGTATACATCGTTTATGTTTTGCTCATGAAATTCTTTTTTAAAGAACTTTTATTTCCAAATAATTACAGATCTGGGTTATAAAATAATGTCCTCATATCCTACTATATGAGGTTGTGGGTTATACAAGGGTGTATTAGTAACAGAAGTGTATAGGTTAACTGTGGTCCCACTTCACAAAGGTGGTGCCTCCACCGACCCTGGAAATTACCATCCCATCAGCTTGACAAGCCTGATCTGCAAAGCCATGGAGAGGATCATAATGGAACTCATAAATAAAGACATAGGGAACTTGCAGACTTTGGATCCAACCCAGTTTGGCTTTGTCAAAGGCAGATCATGCCTTTTAAACTTGGTCGACTTTTTCAAAACAGTCACCAAGGCCATTGATGAGGGAAAGGCAGTCCATGCAGCCTACCTCGACCTGGCAAAGGCTTTCGGCACAATACCCCACTCAGGTATCGTCGAAAAACTCATCAGCTTAAATGTAAACCCATACATCACAAGATGGGTTGCAAACTGGCTAAGTGACAGAACCCACAGGGTCAGAGTTGCTGGCGCCATGTCAGACTCAAAGCCTGTCACAAGTGGGGTCCCACAGGGCTCAGTCCTGGGCCCACTCTTGTTCGGCATCTACTTTTCTGAAGTACAAGCAAACACAGGAGGGTTATGGCTGACAAAGTTTGCAGATGACTGCAAACTGGGCGCCATAGTCGAAAACACATCTGACACAGATATCCTTCAGAAGGGTCTCACAGAAATGGATAACTGGTGCCAGAGCCATGGCCTAAAGTTAAACGCCAAGAAATGCATAGTCATACCCTTCGGGAAAAACAAGGTTACCCCTAGCTACCATATAGGTGGCAATCCACTGAGCACAGAAGTTATCAGATATCTGGGGACTCACGTTGACAGTAACCTATCGCTTGACACTCACGTTGCTAAAGTAGTTAGGAAGACCTTCTACATTGCTCACCTGATCATGAAGGGATTCACATCTAGATCAAGGGAGGTCATCGTCCCCCTGTACTCATCACTCATCAGACCAATGATGGAGTACAATGCTCCATTCGGAATGTATCTGACCCGACACCTGCAGCAGCTGGAAAGGCCCCAAAAGTTCCTCACCAAAAGGATAAAGGGTCTCAAAAATATGTCTTATGCTGCCCGACTGAAAGAACTTCAGCTCTATTCAGTCGCTTACTGCCTGCTCAGAGGTGACCTGTGCCTGACATACAAGGCCATGTCAAACCCAGATTTGATGAACATGCTTCACCTCAAAAAATCTAGATCCCTCAGAACTACAAGGGCAGGAGACTTAAACCTTGACACGGTCATTAATAGGACATGCTGGAGGGACAGATTCATCACCCAAAGACTCCCTATGCTGTGGAACAAAATCCCAGTACATGTGAGGCAGAGCACCTCGCTGGCCATGTTCAAGAGAAATCTTGACCAATGGATGGGAGATCGCAGATATACCCCAGGGATTACCTCAGTGTCTCTGCTTGACAGAGGCACAGCAAAACAATGGGCATAGTTTTCTTCAAACTAAAGGGGTGGCAAAAGCCACAAAAACTCTGGGCTAAGCTTATAAATGCCCTTGGGCAGATAGCCTAGTACGAACCTATGAACCTCTGAACCTATATATTGCAACATAGTACTTCAGAGCATAATAGTGCAGGTATTAATGTAATGCTTTTCCCTTTTTATCACAGGTGACCGTGGAGGTTGGTCTGCGTCCCTTTCACAACCTGATGTCAGTGTCTCTTCAGACTCTGATTATGATGGTGGCCAAAGTGAGGCACAGGTGGGGGTTGCAGTGGCTGATCTGACACAGAGGTTGACATCCCTCATCTGCCATCATTATCACTGCAAACAGCCAGTATGCCTATGCATACCCCATCCCCTGTGGCTATAGATATTGGACAGTTGGAGGGTAGGGGCATTGAACAGGGAAGTGTGGCTATTGTGGCTACAGTGACTGTCAACACTGGCCATAGCCAAACAGTTGGCCACATTCTACACAGGTGGATTGATAGGGGTGATCATAGGAGGCATGCTGTCCCTCCACCACCTGTTGCAGGTGTCTCATCACAGGTCACTCAGCATATGTTTAGGGCCATCATGGAGACACAGCCACATTCAGAAAGGAACTCCTGATGAATGCTCAGGGTTATGAATGCAGCACAGTCTGACATCTGTGAATGCCTCCACCATGTTGCTGATACCCTGGAATGGTTGACTGATGCTCTGGAAAGACGTTAGTCTGAGACAGATTCACACTATCTGCCTTGGAACAAATGTCTGTGATGGAACGTCTGGTTGAGGTTGAGTGTCAGCCTTGTGAATGTAGGTCAGCAACATCTGCTGAGAGTCAATGTGGCCATGCACAATCATGCTCCCACAGTGGCAGCACATCCAGCGCTCTAGAAGGAAGTGTGCTGTCCATACCAAGATATGGCAGGCGATGAGGCTGTGGTCCTGGGTGTTCCCATGGAAGATACATTCCCAGCAGACAGCAGTCAACCTAAGATAGTAGCACAACATCTGACCTTGGTCATGGAGGTGCCAGTGCAACTCTTGCCAGTTCACATGTTCGAGGGAGGAGACGATGAACTGTCAGCTCTACCATGCACAGCTCACAGCTGTCCAGCATACAGACACATAAGACTAGTACTGAGCATGGCTGTGTTCATGCAGGCACTCACACACCACTGCCACATTTCACCTACAGACACACACTCCACATTGCCATTGTCCATCTTGCCTGCTTCCCTTTCTGACTCGCACACAAGCTTGCCAACCTATTGGGTCAGCCAGGGCCTCCTGCACCCCCACACAACACCCTGTGTAAGTGATGATACCTGTGCCACATCCCTGTCATCTTACTCATGGATTCAGGGAAATAAAGCTGTGTGTCTGATGCACAGGGTGACTATCTATATTAATATGAATTTGTTTCATCCATTGTTGTTTTTAACATGCTATTTGTACTGGTCACTTACAGATCTTGTAGGTTGCCATTTATAATGAGTATAACATAATAATGTGTGTACGTTACAATGGATTCTGTTGTAATGTGTCTCATGGAAATGTTTAAGTGTCACTGTCAAGACTGTGTAGGACACACCTGTGGATAAACATCTACAATCAACCCATCAATGTCAGAGCACAGGATTGAATGTCAGCACAGTAGAAAAATGTCATCAGAAAGGTAAAATAGTATAGGTTCATTGGTTGATAAGTTAATATGTGTTTAATAGGCTAACAAACACAAGGGTTTCTTTAAGCCTAGCAATGCATCCCTAAACTCTGTCAAAGTCTGATACCCTTGATAAGTGTGGGCATGGTTTTGGGACATGAAACATCTACAAGCTAGGGCATGGGAGATGAACCATATGCAGTTTCCCTCTGTCCATTAGATATATTGGTCCTATGCCATGTATGATTGTCCTGTTTCCCATCCAGTTGTGTAACTTGCACTTGATTTGCATTATTGCAGAACTCTGCTTCTCATGGAGGGGGAGCCTGTTTCATATGGGGTGTAGTCTCTGGGCTGCATACCTGTCTCTTCAGCATGTCCTATTTATACCTACAGGCACGGTCTAAGTCTGTAGAACAGGTAATTCTGGTACTAGTTGTTTTGTGGATATGCAGGATGTCCACAGTGGAGTCTGATACTGACCTGTATGGCAGACATACACCTCCCCTCCAAATCATGTAGGAGTCAGAATATACAGATAGGGCCTTGACACCATCTGCACAGGACATGTTACATATACCATGTAGTGGTTTAGTGAGGAATGTCTATGGATGTGACAGTTGTCTGATAGGCCTAGTTAGTGATATACCAAAGGTGGCATTGCACACAATGATAGGTCTGATGAATGCCGAATACAATAGAACAATGGCTTCTTTGGACTTACATGCCATACCTTTGTTTATAAGTTACACAATATAGAATGAGTTCCCCAATATTACAGACATGTGACAGTCAAAGGTTAGATCACCATCTATGTATCCATAAGTCCCTGACTACTGGGTCAACTGTTGTAGGTGTGCTGTCAATATGAGTAACCATGGGTGGATGATTTCCCAAAGAATAGTATTACACATTTCATGGCATTTAGTGTTAGTCCATGGCTCTGACAATAACTGTACATCTGTGTAAGTCCCTCTTGGGTAACATTTGTGTCAGTGTGGGATGCAATGACAGCTCCTAATTGCAATCATCAGCAAATTTAGTCAGCCAGAGACCACTGACAGTGGCTGTGACTGTGGAGAACTAAATGTCTAAAAGAAGCAGCCTGCGGAATGATTTGTCAGGGAGTTCACTGCCGACTGGCCTCATTGTAGAGGTGGACTGTCCAGCGCTAACTTCCTGGATGCTGTCAGCCACTTGGCTATCCACCGGCTGACATGCTAGTTTGTACCTAACCTCTTGAGTTTGTTAACAATGCCTGATGGGGTTATAGTGTCAAATGCCTTGTCATGCCTTGGTAGGTGGAGCAAATCATTTTTCCCTCATCCATTGCTTTGGTTACCTTCTCAAATAAGTCCACCGATTAGATTAGCCATGATCTGCCCTTGAAGAAACCAAACTGGGTTTGGTCCAGTGTCTGTAGGTATACTACACCTCTACTGATCATTTCCAGGATACTTTTTAATGGCTTTACATATCAGACTACTGAGACTTCTGGGTATGTAGATGACTCACCTTTGTGCAGAGGGATGACTGTTGCTGTTCTCCATTCATGAAGTATGATGTCTGTTTGATGGCTAAGTGAAATAATAATTCCAAAGACCCTGAAAGATCATGTTTCATGCTATATAGAAGGCATGCTGGGATATTGTCTGGGCCCTTTGATGCAGTGTACTTGATCTTAGAGAAAGCATTAAGGTCCTGATCCCAAGTGATAGTATGGGTAATTATATTTGGTGGTATTTCCTGAGGGGTGATTGAGGGGGAGAGAGGGGTATTGTCGGGGTCTAATTTAAGAGCCAGGAGGTTTGCTATATCATCCACCTCAGTATAGGTGGTTCCAATTATGAGATATGCACACAATTGTGTCTTACCTTTACGGTTGTAGGCATAGCTAAAGTATGCTTTGTTTTTGTCTTTGGCCAGGGGGTTGAACTTACATCAAATCTGGCTGTGGTAGACTTCATTTGTCCTATGATTTATTTGTTTACTTTGAGAGTGCTTTTATCCTGCCATGTGCTACAACCCTTTGTTTTGACATGAGTTTCTTCTGTCTGCTATACAACCTATCGACTCTGTGATCCAATCAGGGTGGCTTGATTTTGACTTAGATCTCTGCTTTTCCCTGGTGGGTACTGCTACCTCTTTGCAGCTTGTAACATGATTGTACAGGGTTTCTGTGAACATGTCTGCATAGGTTGCAGTGTTCTCAGTGTTTGTGGGGGCTTAGGATTTGGATGGTCTATCACCTAATAGCTGGAGGTCAGCTCTACACTAGTTCCTGAATGTTCCATGTGTAGATGGGGTTCATATTTTATTTTTACTTCAAAGGAGACCATTTGTGTTTGGACCTTACCAGGGAAGACATTACAGTACAGGGTGTGCATGACTCTGGCATATTGCTGAGGCCCACACCCACTATGGTTGCTCCCCTGGTTGGTGCACTGGTTATCTGGCCGAGACAGTTAATGTTTACACAATCCAGGAATTTCTGTGCCTGTATGTTTGGTGTCATATAGGATTCCCAGTTAATACTGAGATACTGCAAGACACCCATGCATATGGTATTACATGGGATGGCTAGTGTTTCCAATAAGTTTAAATACATGATATGGGTTTCCTGATCCACAGAGTGGGACCTATAGCCTGCATGGATGTAGTACTGGATTTTGCCTATTGTGATTTGAACTAGGAGCAGCTCAAGTACATTGTCCTGTTTGACCAGCCTTGAGGTATCTTTAGTTTTTATGTACAGAGAGGCACCTCCACCTTTAGTCCCTGCCTGTAAAGTAGGTGTCCTAACTGTGTGGAAGGCATAATAAACTTGTGCTGTTGTACTTTCTGTGGCTTTAAGTCATGTGTCAATGACTGTACCAGTGTCTTCTGAGAGCTCTCATAGTATCTGTAAGTATAGTCTAGGGAGGTATGTCACAGGTCATATACTCCCACATGGACTATGACTGGGATGGGACCATGGGATCATAAGAACTTAGTAGGCTAATGGCCCTAGGGCCCTTACAAGCCTAGCAAAGTTCTACCATTATTTTCATGAGCAGCAACAATTGCCCCTGTCCAAGAGGGCACAGGTGGAACCCCCTGGGGTGAATTTATGGTTACACATCCAATCATCCAGATTGCGTTTGAAAAGGACCAATGTGGTGCTTTGTTTGACATGAAGTGTGAGTCAATTCCAAAGGTGTGGTAACCTCTGGGAGTTAAATCTGACCCTCCAGCATGTTGCATTACTGTCACATACCAGGTTAAGGTCTATAGAGTGAGTAACCCGTGTACCATTTGATTTGTGGATATGCAGCATTTCCAATAAAGGCTGGTCACAGATTGCCTTATATGCAAGCCACTGATTTCCTCTAAGTAGTCTGCATGAAACAGAATAAAGTGACACTGATTTCAGATAATACACATAGGACAGATGCTGAAAACCTTGAATTATCCTTGTGAAGAACCTTTGTGGTCTGTCCAATTGCTGCAGCCTCTTGCAAAGGTGCATACCAAAAGGGACATTCTATTCCATTATTGGCCTGATGAAGGGAGGGTACAGAGATTATAACTACTTTTACTCTTCTGGGTGCAATTTTCTTTCTTATGAGATGAGCACTATAAAATTCCCTTTTTACCGCTGTGGAGACATGGTGATCAAAGGTATGGTTACTGTCAACCTGTGTGGCCAGGTCTCTCACCAGTGAGTGCATACGTAAGGTGTTTTTATTGCTATGTGAGTTAGCAGGAACATTGCACTTAGTGACAGGGATAATAATACATTTTTTGCATTGAGGTTAAGGACATGGGTTTGGCATCAATCATTTGTGTGTGCAAGACCCTCTTGTAGGATGCTGTCATCATCTGGAGCTTCTATGACCACTCCCAGTTTGCAGTCATCAGCAAACTTTGTCAACCCACAGACTTTAATTTTAGCTTGTACATTGGAGAACTACATTCCAAATGGTAGGGGTGCCGGGACAGATCCCTGTGGAACAACACTGGTTACAGGTGTGCTGTTGGATGTGGATTCCACTATTTTCACTCTATGGATTCTATCACTGAGCCAGCTAGCAACCCATCTAATGATATTAAGGTTTATACCTAGCTGGGTAACTTTGTCAATGATGCCTGAGTGGGGGATAGTGTCAAACACCTTGGCTTGATATGATTAGAAACACTCAAAGCTGGATCTGTCTATATACTCAGGTCGTTAAATGAATCTACAGTTTCAACTACTGTGTGCTGTATTTAATATTCACCTTTGTATTTATGTCTTTCAAATCTCATATGGTTAATTTCTGATGTATTTATCAGCAGATTATGCTCCTGTTCCCAAATGGTCAATTTAGTCAAGTTATTTTGCAAACATGCCCCATCTGTAACACATGTAATCAGTATACCTAATTTCAAGTCATCTGCATACAGACTGTAGAACAACTCAGATGAAAAAGATATGGCCTGTGAGACACCCTGGCTGTAACTAAGCCCTGCCAAATCTATATAAATCACATCACAGCACAATTTTTTATTCATAGTTGTTATTATAGTGTTATAGTACATCATGTTGCAGGTGGTACGTGATGCATGCTAATATATGGTTTCAAGTCCCAACATTTACAGTTTTGATAATGTTTTATCCAATATTGTCTGACTTTTTAAATAGGTCTTTGATATGCAGCACAGACACAAATGTGTAATTGATATGTGCAATAGGTTAATACTAGCATAGTACACACAGAGTCACAGACTGTAAAACAATACTTATTACTCCTTAACATGCAAAATATCTGGGCATTTCAGGATTAGAACCCTGAATACCATCACATAAGCTAGTCCTTTGAGCCACAGAGGTTGCTTGACAGACAGGGGATCATTCATCACACCATCACCTGCATAAATATGTCCTTTGCTAGTCTTAGTTAACTAACACATAAAATGTAATGTTCAAATTGTGCATTACTGTCCTGAGGCTGTGTGGCATACTAACTGTGTAAAATGCTCATACAGTACAGAATATAAATGGTGACATGTTAGTGGAATGGCTGTTTGTAGTCTCATGTGGATGTAATTTCTGTCCAAATAGCCCAGTAGAGTTGCCTGCATAATTTACCCAGTCCATAGCTATAATGACATAACATAGCAATCCACTCTACTACTGTGTAGGTTATAGACTTACCTTGCAAGTGCAACAGTTGACACAACTGTAGTTCAGGGCTGACTCTGTCTGATGTGAGCAGTACACAGCCAATACATGTATAGGTCTGATTTGGCTGGTGCAAATTTTAATATATGTATGTGAGTAGGAGTAAGGTGTTAGTCCTTAGATCCCTAGCTTGTCAGTGAAAGTGCTATTGTGTTCGCTCTTAGCCAAATCCAGGGCATACTGAGCATCTCTACATCTGCCTACAAGGGCTTCAGCAGGGAGTTCCTCCTCCGAGTCCTCCTGTAACTGTAGCTGTGGTGACCTGGGCACTGCTGGAGGGCTGTGTATCCCTTCCCTTTGCTGATCCTGCTGTAGCTGTTTCCACAGGATCAGATTGTGTAGCATGGCACATACTGAGATCGGTGCACATGTGGCTGAAGTAAATTGCAAGGCTCAACCAGATATATCGAAGCACTATAACCATGACTTCAGAAGCCCAAACACATGCTCTATGATATTCCTAGTTTGGGCATGTGCCTCATTATAGAGTTTTTCTATGGGTGCGTGCATTTCTGATGGGTGGCATCATCCACAGTTCTAGGGTGTAGCCAGCATCCCCCAGTAAATAGCCCTGTGGGAAGTCCCCCCTAGCAAACATCTGGTACAGCTGTGATGTGTGCCAGATATGGGAGTCATGATAACTGCTAGGGTTGCCAGCACACATATTCAGGATAATCCCCTGGGCATTGCACATGACTTGGCAGATGATGGAGTGGTATCCCTTGCGATTAACATAAATTCTACCCTGCTCACCAGGTAGTGCCTTGATGTGTACATGAGTGCAATCTATGGCACCCAGTACTTCAGAGTAGTGTGCTACATGGTAGAACTGTTGCATATTGCTGGCCCTCACCTCAGGGTGAAGGGGAAAAGATATGCGCTCACTGGCATGGGGGAGCATAGCATCCAGAAATTGGTGGAGTATCCTGGATGCAGATGCCTGCGACACCTCCATTATGTCCCCAGTTGGTCTTTGAAAAGTACCTGTAGCTAGTATTCTAAGGGCTACACATATGTTTGTTTCCACTGGGATGCATTCCTCTCTGTTGGCTCTGGGTCTGAGCTCAGGGCGTCAGAGCTCAGTGAGTTCTTGTAGTATGTCCCTGTCCACCCTGTAGTGCTTTACAATCTCCAGCTCATGTATCTCCTGGAAGGTTACCTGGGCCTGAACACTCTTCTCCTTCTCTGTCTAGGCCTATTGTCAGCAGCACCAGCAGCATTGACTTCAGCCTCTAGCACATACTGATGTAGATTCGCTGCAGGAGTCCCTAGCATTATCTCAGTTAAAATTTCCAAGTCTCTTCGCTAATGGTTCAGAGTATTGAGGGAAAATCAGAATGTAGGGTGTATGTATCCTTTATACAGTTCTGCTGTAGGTCCACCATGTGGGATTGGCTAAGTATGATGTAGTTCACCTGCCTAGGATGTAATTGACATGATTTAAAGGCCCTAATTTATAGTGCCACATCCCGCAACATAGTTTATACAAACGTATATATTATTAACTGAATATATCTGGTTTTAATTGATAGATGCCTACATCATCACTGTCACATGGGTAGTCTGTTAGTGCAAACACACTAAGCTATGATGCATGCCATGCAAACACGCATACTGAGAACTAAAAAATCCTAAATGTAACAAGACACCCCCCCCCCCCCGATGCCATACACATCCATTGGGAATATCAACACAATGTGGAAGCCTACATGAAGTGGATATGCAGACACAGTTGCTCCTTTCAGCGATTTAACAAATGAACCTCATTTGCATATATATTCATGCTGACAGCCTGGAAACTACATGGTTCTTAGCAGTGTAAGCTGGGTAATAGCATGAATGCACTGTTGTATGGACCTGATGCAAGGTCCAACAGTACATTTGTGAAAACTACATTATAGATGTTATTTTCCAATTTTTTTTTCCTTTGAGCATGTTTGCACAATTTGGTACATAGCGCAAGCATGCAAACATTATTTAAAAAAATGTATTATTAATTTTACATATTCCCTTTTTCAGACATCCACAGTGTGTGTTTAGCACATTTATATATGTGATATAACATTTTCAGGGGAGTTATGTCCATATTTGTGGACTTTTACATCCCTATCTGTCCATGTAAACTCCTATACATGGAAATGTTCTGCATACACTACAAACATGGAGTCTATATGGATACCTTTCGGCTTGTTGGATCACTCCACCTGGCTAATTTGCATAACATTCACCTGTTTATGTGGAAAATTGCATTGCACAGAAGTTTCCCTGTTTGCACATGCTTGCACTCCACTAAGTGACATTTACTGAATCTAAAAATATTTGAGCTCATGTACACATCTCATACACGAAAAAAATCATGTTGGGTTTACTGAATTCCCCCAAGAGAGTTTAAACAGAGGGCAGAATGTTGCAAATAGTTCCCTCTGCTGAAAATAATTTCATAGCAAAAAGACAAGGACTCTTTGAGAGGGTAGATAAAATGAAAAAAATAAATGGAATAATTTTATCATATTAATGTGTTGAAACTGTAGAGAAAAGTTGAAGCTTCTGCAGTCAGCTTGAGAGCTGAAATAAATATCAAAACTGAGTTTTTAAAGAATTCTATCCCTGCTGTTGAAGTAAATGAAACTTTGTCTAAGATCCATAAGACTGTATAATACTTTCTAAAAACTGAAAGACATCCAAATGTGACTCATCCAATGCCCAGAATGAATCAGCACAAAGAAAGGCTAGGAAAAGCAACGTTTTTTTTTTTTTTTACTACCCTAGATTTAACAAAGAGGTACTGGCCAATTATCCATACTCCCAAAGCCAAAGAGTAGAGAATATTCTCCATATCGTAAAAGGGCACTTCAATGGATTTTTTTTTGTTTTGATTCTGGTCTTTTTTTTACATTAACAGTCTGACTTTCTCAGCTTGTTAGCACTTTGGCTGTGGGGTTTCTAGGAAGGGTGCCTACAGGAAATTTCAAAGGACTTAACCAGATTCCATCTCAATTTGCATTTGTACTCACAACAGCTCTTACTGAGTTGGTAATTAGTTGTGCCTGTGTATTTTATCCTCAGAGAAAAGTAGCCTTTCAAGAATTTTGTAGCTTGACTGCTAATGCCTTGCAGGAAAGCATATGAGGAATGCAAGGCTAAAACATTATTAACCAGTTTTCTGTTCCTTTCAGTTCATATTTTATTTTGTGCTGATTTCTGAATACAAGCGAAGCGATTCTGACATAACTGCCAACAGCTCTAGAGAAAGCATTTGAATGCTCAGAAACTACTAGAAACAGCCTTTTCTTTCTTTTTTCATATATTTTTTTTTATCTCTGAATACTAGCCATGTGCAATGGCTTTCTGACCTGCAGGCAGCTCTGTAAAAAAGCTTATGTGTGATGCAAGGTTCAGACATTAGTACACAGTCTTCAGGTCCTTTGATTTTTCTAGTCTATAGCACTGATTTCTGAATACTGGCCAAGTGCCCTCATTTTATGACTTAGCTGTTTGTAGTTCTCTAGAAGCATAAGTGATCCAGAGTTCAAATCATGCATCTCAACTGTCCTTGGTTTTCAGGGATCTCCATGATTTTTATTCACATTTTAGCTCTGCTAATCTTAATCTCTCCTACAACTGGTGACTTTTCTAGAAAAGGTGGCAAATTACCCATAACAAATAATCTCAATAATTATACTTATACACTTATTTTACTTCAGAAAATTATATTAATTCACACTTTCTTATTCTGCCAATATCTCAAGTTACCTGAATTAGTCAAGAGGTATGGTTGAAACATTTATAGTCACATTCATCTATTCTTTTAATGTCCTATTTTATTTTGTCCTGACACCTGTCTTCTAGTAAAGTGCATTATCTAGAATGCATGTCGATTTTGGTGACTTACTGCATTGTACAATTTGTTCTTCAGCACTTTTTTTCTCTTTCTATCTTACAACTGTATGCATTTATGTCTGGTCCCACTGTTGTTACCTGTAAACAACTAATAAATAATTCAGTGTACGCTTTTTGTTAACATTGTAAAAGTTTGTAATGCTTGATGAATGAATAAGTCCCAGTCTGACATAATAATAATAATAATAATAATAATAATAGTAATAGTCATACATAATGACATTCAAACTATGATTGCCATTCCAAAACACCCACAAGACAGCTATCTCAGAGCAGTGACAGGACTAGTATCCCACCCTAGTTACTACCTCATACTCTCTAATGCTTTGTCTCCCATGGCAAAGCAATACAAGATAAATACATCAAAGTGTTGTATGTGTGCAGTCACCCGACTTCATATACTGCTCTTGCGTATAGGGTTGCCACCTTTTATTAGGGCTAAAACCGGACCAAGGCCACACCCCTCACATCACCCAAAACCCTGCCCATTTCTGCCCCTTCACCTGTTTAAGTTTCACCTATTTTGTGAAGTTGTCATTACATCAGCTGATGGGAACCTTCTTTTCCCGTTCCTGATGCCTGCTTTCTGTTGATTTACTATGCTTTTCTGTAAAAAAACATAGTAAATCCACCAATTTTACATACTCCAGTAGTCTGTTTCCTTTCTTAAAACAGAATACAGAGTTTGTAAAGTATTTTCCCACTACTGGACAATCGGTTTGATTTCTGAATAGTCAGAAAAAAAATGGATAGGTGGCAACCCTACTTGCATAACTGTGGACAGTGTCACTATAGAGTTGCCCCCTCTCGAAGTATTCAAAGTGGGACTTGTTTTATACAAATATTAGTTTTTGGAGGACAAGCCAGATGTACAGCTGGTACAAAGGACCGTAATTCAGTTTATTGTCAAAATAAAAGTTAATTTTTGTAGAATTCATTTATTATTTGTTTATTTCCATTTGCTTAATGGGGAAGTCTGACTGGGTCATACATTTCTCCTTTTTAGCAGAGGCCCTGGGAGAAAAGCTCCTTCATTTTTACATATAAGTAACTGATTTGATTTGTTTATGCTGTTCCATATAATATTTAGGTGTTTAAATACAAAATAATGGTTTTATGCAACTATTCAAGGCAAATTTATATTTTTGTCCTAAAAATCTCTGGACATTTGCCATTTTGATGTTCTTTCACAGTGCACAACTGCCCATATAGGCACTATTCTACATAAAGTAGAACATGTGATAGCCCTGTCGCACTGTCATTATTGGAGACAAATGTCACACATTGGAACCCTCCTTTATAACATAATGATAGTCTGTACTGAATTATCACCATTCCCTAATACAGTAGTACCTATCATTGCTCTATGCATCCCCTATACTGATAAACCTAAGAAAATCAGAACTGGCAAAATCAGAAACCTGTTACAATAAAATCACCAGATATGCTACAAACTCAGCATCTAGATCACACAACTGCACAGCATTTAAAAAACTTAACTGGCTGGAACTCCCTCAACTCCTTCTCTTTAACCAACTATAGCCCACAAACTCTTCTATAATCCTGATAAAACCCCTTCCCTGAGCCATCTAATACCTCCTTAAACTACCACTAAAACCCTAGGATCTACCAACAAACCCCTTATTAGGACTAACAAACCCCAAAACCAAGCTGGTGAATGCCTTTCCTCAAATTACATAGACAAATACTGGAATGAATTATCACAGGATATAATATCCACCACAACCCTATACCAGTTTAAGGAAACACTAAACTCTCACCTAGATAATAAAAGGCTGTGTCACTGCTCTGCTCCTGGCTAACCATATTAAAGATCAAAGGCTTTACATGACCTAACCAACCGTACCTATATTAATCTATCTCAAAATAACTGTAAAACTGGTAACCTCTTTGATTATACTAGTCTGTCAGCAATCCTTCATTCCAGACTATACCTTGCTGAGATCTTCCAGATAGACTTTACCAGGCTGTACTTTACTGATGTTTTCCAAATGTATCTACCCAGTGTTTTTACAATTGACTTGTAATTCCTTTACCAGCTGTAACTTTGCTGTGATTATCTGAATGTATTTTTACCAGACGATACTTTGCTGATGCTTTAAAAATGTATCTACCCTGTATTTTATAATTGTCCTGTAACTGTTATATATTGTATATTACATGGAGCTTTACTGTGATTATCCAATTGTATTTTATACCAGAATGTGCCTTGCTGATGCTTTGCAACTGTAGCTAACCTGTGTTTTATAATTATCCTGTAATTTGTCCTATATTGTATAGTATGTGGAGCTTTTCTCCCTGGGCCTCTGCTGAAAAAGGACATGTGCCCACTCAGACTTTCCTGGTAAACAAATGTAAAATAAATAAATAAAATAATTATAAATTATGTCTGGGTCAAAATTCTTTTTTCAGTACAATACTTGTTATTAGACCATGTGCTATGGAGTCCTCACTCTGTTATAGTGGTGTATTAATCGCAAGGACACAACCTTTGTCTTTTGGCTGCATTACTCAGATTATACAATGTCACTTTCCTTTAATGACTGTACTTGAAACAGTGCAGCTACTCTCTAATAGGCATGCTATTTCTGATCATACTATGTTATGTTCTGCTTCCTTTTCATTGTCACTCTATGCTACAAAAAATACTGTACATTTCTTCAGCTACTGTGGCACCTTATGCCTACCACTGATTTGTATTTATTTGTTTGTTTATTATTTTTATAAGGGTATGCTGAATTGCCATTCAGACCACTAAACATCCATTTATAAGCCACTTATCCTGTTTTTACTGGATGAAAAGCATATCCCACACTTTCACATGCCGGTCAACAGTCTTCACCTCATCCTGTACAGCCCCTTCTGCATTTCTAGGGTGTCTGCCACAGGGACATTTTTAAGTAATCTCTGAGTGTTACATATTGTGGTGGCATCCTGACACTCTGCTCTAACCAGCTTAAGTTAATCATGTCATAGTGAAACAGCAGTAACTGTAGACCAGAAAATCTCCTAGATCACAAACATTTGCATTGCATATTGTTGTGAGTGCCTTTAGGAGCCCTAACAAGAAACTCCACACCCAACAAGCTCTCCTCACTCTGGAGAAAATAGACATCTGTGCCATTACTGACACATGGCTAAAAGCTGCAGAAAGTACTCCCGCAGTACAAAGCTACAGTGCCTTCCACACATTTAGACCATCAGCCACACAGACAAGGTCCAAAGGTGAAGGTGTCTTGATTTACTTTAGCAACAAGTATATCTCAAGACTGATTAAACAGGATGAGACCTTGGAGTTCTTCCATGTGCAAATCAACTTATAAAGAGTTTCTTACCATATCTTAGCAAGCTATAGGTCACCATCTATGTCTCAAGAATATATATCTTTAGCCTAGTATGTACCTATGAACCTAGATATGCTACATGAGGCAATGCCATGTCAGGCACTTGTATCCATGACCGCATCACTGGAGACTTCCTTCTCTGCTTGGGAAAAATCCTATACATTTCCTTGCAGACATCTCTTAAAGGTACCACTGCATTTACTTTAAAACCTGCCTGTGTGCTCTCCAGGCAACTCCACCATGTAAGGTTTTGGGGTCTACACCCAAGGTACATGGATTAATTTTATATTACTGACACTGCAGTATAGCTCAAGGGGTGCTACACTCCTGAGTGTGCCTGCCTTCAGAGGATACTTTAAATTGAGGTTCCCATCTACCAAAGTTGGTATTAACTGAAATGGATGCCAAGGATCTCACAGCACGTTGAAAATAGTGGAATTTTTTGAGTGCCCTGGCCAAATTTTCCCTACTCATCAGCTTCTTTATAAACCCATTGTTATTGAAAGCCTCATAAATAGAAAAGAGATTTTTCTTAGCTTCAAATATAGACAGTCTTTTATACATCCATGCTGTAATTGACTGATTTTACTGTTCAGTTGTAGTAACTGCACTGTGTTGACTGTATACAGTCTGCTGTGTAATATAGGCAAATCCATTCCCCATTACTGCTTCCCTTGAATGAAATCTTCTCTTAAATAGAAAGACCAAAAGTACTGAAACCAACCAGTGGTTAAAACAATTGTTAATATACAATACATCTCATGCAAACAAAGTTGTCATAAATACAAAAACTACACCCACCACATATAGTGTCCATTACACACACAGATCAGTTTATGCTGAGGCACTAAAAAGCAACCTTCCCAAACCTCAAAGACCTCATAAGCCTATAAATGGCAATGCCTATCCTCAGCAATCTCTAAAGCACTCATCAATAGCACCACCAAACACCACACATACACCTACACCCAGTGATGCCCCAAGAGCAAAGCCCATAAGGTAGTCAGACACATTACCTAGGACTCCATTGTTCGACATGCGGATACCTCATTCACCAGACTGAATAAGGAGAATGCAGTGGTTAGTTGCTTATCTGGAGATAGGATCCATCAAGTTATGCACACACTCAAGTCACTACACCACAGGTACCAGTAAGATTATATCATAATCCATGTGGGTGTAAATAATCTAAGACATAAATCCCTGGACTGTATGAAGAGAGACATTATTGACCTCTCTGAATATGTGACTCAGGCAGGTATGTGCTTTGCATTGAGCAGCATTCTACCTTCCCGAAGGAAGCCACAATATGAGCAAAAGATGACTGACTTTAATAATTGCCTTCATTTCTCGTGTCACGCCAGAGAGATTCCATATTTGTCAGCATGGGACATCATGGTTAACAAACCACCTTGTTTTGCAAAGGATGCTCTGGACCTGTTTCCACCTAGGCTTCTGAATATTTACTAAACCTTTATCTACCCTTAGAGCCCTTTTTAGGCGATGCCAAAACTGACAAATTTACTGACATAACAAATAAAACCCAAAGAAACCTAAAAGTGTTACTGCTCAATACTAGGAGCCCAAACAAGAAACTCTACCCCTACAAGCTCTCCTCATGCTAGAGAATATAAACATCTGTGCCGTTGCTGAGATATGGCTTAAAGCCACAGAAAGTACTCCAGCAGTGCAAGGTTTTAGTGCCTTCCACACATTTAAACCATCAGCTGCACAGAGAGGGACAAAAGGTTAAGTTTTCTTGATCTACATTAAAAACAAGTATACCTCTAGGTTGGTTAAACAGGATGATATCCTGGAGTTTATCCATATGCCAATCACCTTAGACAAAGTCCCACACCATATCCTAGCAAGCTATGGGTCACCATCTATGTTCCAAGAATAACATAGTTTGTACCCAGACCTACTGAAGACACTCACCATCCAACCAAATACCATCTCTATTCATGGAAGACTTTAACCTCCCATCTGTAGACTGGAAAACATACAAAGCCTCAAAATCACGGGCACAATGATTCCTGGATTTTATTAACACAATTACTCTTGACCAGATAGTGTGCACAATCACCAGTGGGTCAAACATACCAAACCCCATGCTCACCAATATGTGAGAGCACAAAACCCACCAGTTTCAATTCCTCGCTTGTGAGGTCAGACCACAAAGCTGTCGCCTTCAAAATAATAATCAGTTTGTTAATTTCTGCATACTCTGTAACAGTTGGGAAATATCCTAAAGCAAACTACATCCAATTTAATGATAGTTTGTCAAAATTCAATGTCCCTCCTAACCCTGAGTTCACAGCAACGTATGCTGAATTTTTCACAGAGACCCTGTACAACCATGTAAATGGCAGCATAAAAGTTGCACTAATAGAAGTAAACCCAAAATAAACTATAAAAACAAACCACACTGTTGGAATCCAACCTCAGTTGGGTACATAACAAAAGGAAAACATTCACAGCTTAAAGCAAGAAGTACTTATAATGATAAGTGCTGTCTAATTAAGTAAAACAAGAAACTAAGACAACTAATCAAGTCCAACAAAGCCAGTTATGACATCAAGATAGCCTCACAAGACCTTCCAGAGGTATGTCCAAAATCTCAAAGGCAACACACAGTAGTGTGTCAAACTGGTGGTCGGTTGTGCCACCTTCATTGATCAGAGTGACACAGTGAATATGCTGCCTGACATATTCAACTCAAATATCACCCGTCACTCCCTCCCTCTCCCATGAAATACCTACTAGCATAAGCCCATCCCCCCCAACTATTAACAAGGAACAGGTCCTGGCTGAACTCACTAAGGTCATAAACACAGCCTGAACGGGCCCTGACAATATCCTGGCATACCTCCTAAATACACTGAAACATGACCTGTTAGGACAACGTGAGTCATTTTTCAACTATACCTCAAAACAGACTTTGTACCTCATGAATGGAGGACTGCAGTAGTTATCACACTTCAGAAGGACAGATGGTCAAGTGAACCCTTTTCAGCGCTTCTGTGGATCCCTAGTGATATCTGCATTGCTTACTGTACTTATTTCCTTGTTTCACTTGAAAGAAAGTTATTGTTTGTCGTTTTTGCATTTAAGTTACCTGTAACACATTGCATTTAAGTTACCTGGCACTTGCTCACTAAAGCAATTATATAAGTCAGCACTAAAAAATTAAAAGCACTACACCCTCACAAACTCCCCTTGTGTACCTTGTTCCCCATTGGCCCTTTTTTTCAATTATAAAGGAATTCCCAATACTGTTCTAGCATGTCCAAAGATCAGTTGTCAATCTCCTCTCCGGTCCAGCTGGTGAATCTGGGAATCTTGAGGCAGTGTTACAACTGCCTCATGTACACAGACAACCCTCTCCTCCTCCCAACAAATTCCAACACATGTGAGAGATGCAACCATATAGCCAAACTGGAGGCTAAGCTCTCTCAACTCAGTACTGGCGTAACCAGTAAGGAGGAGAAGAAAACCACACTCACTACGATTCCAGTCTCACATAGACCTACCACGACAGCAAACCAAACAAATAAACACACAAAAACATACTCGGAGGCTCTAAATAAAAATCTGCCTAAGCAGCAGAAACTTCCAAAGCAGACACCCAAGCAACCGCTACCCCAAAACAAAACACGTGCAACACATAGCTCACAAAGCCAGTGTGCCGAACAGTCACAGCCCTTAAGGCTAAACAACACACCTGATACACTTGTAATAGGTGACTCTATCGTCAGGCACACTGACGTCCCACTCACCAGGCTGAACAAGGAGAAGGTCACAGTGAGCTGCCTGTCAGGTGCTAGGATCCACCATATAACACAAGCACTCAGGTCACTCCAAGGCAAGAACAAATATGACTCGGTCATTGTCCATACTGGTGTGAATGACCTGAGACGTACCTCCCTGGACTACATGAAAAGAAACATAGAGGAGCTCTCTGAGCATGTAGCCCAGGCCAGTATGACCCTGACCTTGAGTAGCATCTTACCCTCACCAAGAATGATGCCACAATATGAAGACAAGATGATCAATTTCAAAAACTGGCTTAAGTATTGGTGTCATTCAAAGGGGATCCAATGCCTGTCAGCCTGGGATGACATGCTCGACAAGCCGCGATGCTTCACTAGGGACGGCTTGCACCTGTCACCCATGGGATTTCGGATATTGGCAAAGGCTCTTGCTTCCCCCATAGTGTCTTTTTTAGGCAAGGCTCAAAAGACAAACCCACCTCCATAGGTATCACAAGGGATAAGAAACTAAGAGTAATGCTACTCAATGCCAGAAGTCTAAACCTCAAGATGCATGCACTCAAAACTCTCCTTAGCATGGAGAACATCGATATCTGTGCAGTAACAGAAACCTGGTTCAAGGCTCCCGAGAGCACCCCAGCACTACCAGGTTATACCTCATACGATGTTTTTCGGCCCCAAAACTTGGACCGAACCACAAAAGGAGGGGGGGTATCAATATTTGTCAAAGGTTGGTGGCACAGCACGAAGCATCAGAGACTATCCATGTGCAACTAACAGTGGGTAAAACTGCCTTCCAGTTTATAGCCTGCTACAGACCACCCTCCCAAACCCAGGAACCCCACTCGGCCTTCCTGAGAACACTGGAAAATATGAAGGTCTCTCCAAACACCATTATATTGGGCAACTTCAACTACCCAAACATAGACTGGGAGCATTACTTTAGCTCCAACACCCTAGCCCAAAGGTTCCTAGAATTTATAAACTCAAATGCTATGGAACAACTTGTTACCACTCCCACAAGAGGGGAAAACATACTGAACCTGATCATCACCAACATGGGGACTCTATGCTCCAGACCAGAAGTGTATCCCTCACTGGACCATAAACTAATCTCACTGGATATTCACATCCCGACCCCAGCCCCTGCCCAGAAAACCAGAGTGAAAAACTTCTCTAAAGCAAATTTCGCACTCCTCAAAACCGAGGTGGAATCCTTCAAAGCCCCCGAGCCTGTGGAAAATATGGCCCACACCGCAGAATCCTTTATAAACGCATTCTATGAACACCTTCAGGAATGCATGGATCATGCAATCCCAAATAAAACCAAGACCCGATCCTCCAAAGGCAGACTTCCTGTCTGGTGGACCCCAGCCATAAACAAATTATACAATAGAAGGAGGAAGCTACTACATGATAGAGCAAAATCCCAAAAAGGGAAGGCATCTCTGATCAGTATTAGCAAAAAACTATGGGCACTCATAAAATCGTCTAAGGTTAGCTTCGAGAGAAAAATTGCACAGGACACTAAGGATAATCACAAGGCTTTCTTTAGTTATGTTAGGAACCTGGGTGGGAATTCCCAGATATGCTCAGAATTAGTCCAAAATGACAAAAAATACACCGAACCCACAGACATTGCCAACATCCTAGCTGACAGGTTCAGCGCAAACTTCTCCCCAACTCCCCACCAAAAGGGCAAATATCTATCCCAGCAGAGTGCTGCCCCCCTGACATCTCAGATGCTCAGGTAAGAGCCGCCCTCTCCAAAGCAAAAAACACAGCATCAATGGGACCAGACGGTGTCCTGGGCTGCATCCTACATGAACTCCAAGAAGAACTAAACCCAAACATAAAACTACTGTTCAATCTCAGCCTTACTTCAGGATATGTACCCAAAGAGTGGCGTACAGCAACAGTGGTCCCTCTCCACAAAGGTGGTGCCTCAACGAATCCTGGAAACTATCACCCCATAAGCCTGACTAGCTTGGTCTGCAAAGCTATGGAAAGGATCATCATGGATCTCATAAATAAAGCTATTGGGGACTTACAGACACTGGATCCTACCCAGTTCGGCTTTGTTAAGGGCAGATCCTGCCTCTTAAACCTGGTTGATTTCTTTGAAACAGTCACCAAGGCCATTGACGAGGGGAAGGTGGTCCACACAGCCTACCTGGACCTTGCAAAAGCCTTCGATACAATACCCCACTCAGGCATTATAGATAAGCTCACCAGCTTAAATATAAACCCCCATGTTACTAGATGGGTTGCAAACTGGCTCAAGGACAGAACCCACATGGTTAGAATTGCTGGAGCCATGTCAGACTCCAAGCCAGTTACAAGTGGTGTCCCACAAGGCTCAGTCCTGGGACCTCTCTTGTTCGGTATATATTTCTCGGAGGTACAGGCCCACACAGAAGGACTGTGGCTGACCAATTTCGCAGATGACTGCAAACTGGGTGCCATAATCGACTCTCCAGCCGACACAAGCATCCTACAAAAGGGCCACATAGAAACAGACAATTGGTGCCAGAGCCATGGCCTCAAGCTAAATGCAAAAAGTGTATAGTCATCCCCTTTAGCAAAAACAAAGTGCCACAAATTATCACATAGGTGGTAATCCATTAAGTACGGAAGAAGTAATTAGGGACCTGGGGACCCAAGGTGATAGCAATCTCTCATTCGACAACCACGTGGCCAAAGTGGTTAGAAAAACATTTTATATAGCCCACCTAATCATGAAGGGATTCACATCTAGATCAGGGGAGGTCATCGTGCCTCTTTACTCATCCCTCATCAGGCCCATAATTGAGTACAATGCCCCTTTTGAGATGTACCTTACCAGACACCTGCAGCAACTGGAAAGACCCCAAAAGTACCTCACCAAGAGGATCAAAGGGCTCAAACAGATGCCATATGCTGCCCGGTTAAAGAAACTCCAGCTCTACTCAGTGGCATACCGCCTGCTCAGAGGCGATCTGTGCCTGACGTATAAAGCCATGTCCAACCCAGAATTAATGGACATGCTGCACCTCAGAAAATCCAAATCCCATCGAGCTCGTGCTCGAGAGACTTGAACCTCAGCACTGAAATAAATAGGACATGCTGGAGGGACAGATTCATAACCCAGAGGCTTCCTTCACTCTGGAATAAAATCCCAGTCCAGGTTAGGCAGAGTCCCTCATTGACTCTCTTCAAGAGGAATCTTGATGAGTGGATGGGAGATCATAGGTTTACCCCGGGTATCACTTCTGTGTCACTGTTAGACAGAGGCACAGTATACTAACCTCGAAAAAGGGCATAGCAAAATTCATTTAAAATGGGTGGTGAAAGCCAAACACACTCTGGCTAGGCTTGTAAATGCCCTAGGGCAGATAGCCTAGTATGAACCTATGAACCTATGAACCTATGAACCTATGAAATAAGGCATTAAATGATGTTAATGTAATTGTAGGCATGTAAAATGCATCATAGTTTGCTGATCACACATTCTCCACATACAGCAGACCTGTATGAAGTATGCATACACCCTACATTCTGATTTCCCACAATAGTCTGGACCATTGGAGTATAGACTTGAGAATTTTAACTGTGAAAATGCTAGGGGCTGCTGCAGTTCTGATACATCTGTATGTGCTAGATGCTGAAGTCAATGTTGCTGGTGCTGCTGACAATAGGTCTAGGCAGAGAAGGAGAAGACTGTTCAGGCCCAGGGTAACTTTTCAGGAGCTACATGAGGTGGAGATTGTAGAGTACTACAGGGTGAACAGGGACATACTATAAGAACTCACTGAGCTCTGCCACCCTCAACTCAGACCCAGAGCCAACTGAGGAGAACCCATCCCAGTGGAAACAAAGGTATGTGTAGCCCTTAGAATACTAGCTATAGGTACTTTACAAAGACCAACTAGGGACAAGATGGGGGTCTCAGAGGCATCTGCATCCAGGATACTCCACCAATTCCTGGATGCCATGCTACCACATGCCAGTGAGCACATATCTTTCCCCCCTCACCCCTGCGGCAAGGGCCAGCATTACACAATACTTCTACCATGTAGCACACTGCCCCTGAAGTACTGGGTGTCATAGATTGCACTCATGTACACATCAAGGCCCCACCTGGCGAGCAGGGTACAATCTAGGCTAACCACAAGGGGTACCTCTCCAGCAACTGGCAGTTCATATGCAATGCCCAGGGGATTATCATGAATGTGTGCTGGCAATCCTGGCAGTTATCATACTCCCATATTTGGCACACATCTCAGCTGTACCAGATGTTTGCTAGGGTGGACATCCCACATGGCCCATTTACTGGGGGATGCTGGCTACTCCCTAGAACCGTGGATGATGACACCTATCAGAAATGCGCGCACACACACACACACACACACACACACACACACACACACACACACACACACACACACACACACACACACACACAAAGAAGAGTGCCATAATAAGGCATGTGCACAAACTAGGAATATCACACTGCATGCGTTTGGGCTGCTGAAGTCACAGTGTCTAGATATATCTGGTGGAGCCCTGTAGTACTCTCCAGCCACATGTGCACATATGTTCACAGTATGTGCTATGCTACACAATATGATCCTGTGGAAACAGCTGCATCAGGATCAGCAAAAGGAAGGGATACACAGCCCCCCACCAGTGCCTACATCACCACAGCCACAGTCACAGGAGGAGGAACCCCTTCTGATGTCCCTGTAGGTAGACATAGGTGTGCTCAGTACTCCCTGTCTTTGACTAAGAGACAATGCATAGCACATTCACTGACAACCTAGGGACCTAGGGACTGACACCTTACTCTTACTCACATACATATATTAAAATTGATGCCAGGCAACTCACACAACCTGTACCTATCCGCGTATTGGCTGTGCACTGCTTGCATCAGACAGAGTCAGCCCTGAAATGCAGTTCTGTAAACTGCTGCATTCACTTGGTAAGTCTGTAATCTACACAGTACTTGTAAGGATTAGTATGAAATGACATAGTATGTATGGATCTGATACATTTATGCATGTAAATATAGTGAGCTATTTGGACAGAAGTAACATCCACATGGAACTGCAGATACCCATTTCACTATCACATGTCCTTTAAAATTCACTAGACCTTGTGTATGAAATATTCAGCACATCAGTCAGGGGAGACGTTAAACACTGGGGTTCCAAGATATCTGGACTACTGTGTATCCCAGCAGAACATGTGGTGTTGTTCCCCCACCCCCAGTATTCCCTTACAACTGCTCTAAATGTAACTTAGCAATGATATATCAGCAGTCCAGGCAGTCTCAGGGCACTCATATAGAGGTTCCTTAAACATACTATGTCTTACATAATGCAGGACTAACAATGTACATATTTATCATGTTGATTGTTTGATGATTGATCCCTTATTGTCACACATCTTGTTTGGCTCAGTGGACTAGGAAAGTTATCAGGGGGCATGGTGTTGATGGTTCTAATGTAGAAGTATCTACTTCGTTTGGATGTGAGGTATTACTATGTTGTGTTTTACAGACTGTTAGTCTGTGTGTGGTGTAATATTAATAACCTTTGTCACATATTAATTACATCAGACAGCTGTAGAATGCTAAGCAGCCAAGTGCTCCGGATTGTGTGGAACGCTCCACATTTGTGGTCGATTAAGCCCACCATTCAGAATTATGCAGCTATTGCTCCGCTTTGTGCCTAGTCTGTTCTGCTTAATTAGAACACCACTGTACAATCCTTATTGGTACACTCTTTCTTCTCCTTACTCATTTTGATCACTTTAGCATCTCAACAACCAAAAAACGGCAACTTCACCACAGAGGAAGATTAAAACCAGACTTTTTCAAACTCAAGTTAAAACAAATTTACTTGTTAAGCGGTTTCATCTGTATAATTTCAGAGTTCAAGAAGTCTGAAATTATACAGATGAAAGCACTTAACCAGTAAACATGTTTTAAATTTAGTTTAATAAAGTCAGGTTTTACTCTTCCTCCATGGTGAAGTTGCTATTTTTTGGTTATTTACTGGTCTTCGGCACTTTATCATCTTGTGAATTCTGGTCCCAACCAGCAAATAATAATTGTTGCCAATACTTTCACACTTTTTTAGTTTTGTCCCCATCATTTCTGGAAATGCCTAGCTGTTAGTGTTTCTAGGTGAACGGACTTTGAAACATGTTCCCATGTGACCTCAGTTATACAACTTTGTTATGTTTATTAGTTGCTGCCTTGCCTCTGATTTCAATGTACATTAAATGCCGATCTCTGTTTATAGCTCCCTATGTATACATAATACTCTCCCATTATGTCCCTACCAATTTAAACTAATTTCATCTGCATCTTTATTTATGCATCACAGATTTAAATACATACATTTTATATTATTATTTGCACTAATATATTGGATTTAGAGCTTAGATAGATCTATTTTGAGTTGTACACCTTTAAATGAGAACTTGTTAATCAAGTTTAATTACTTCTTCGAATTAATTTGTGTATATAAAAAGAATGTTACCTTGGGCATTATGAGAGATCTGATGAAGCTATTTGCGAAAGCGCTTATCTGTGTCACATTTTACAATAAAGACTCTTGGATTATTATACGTGGAAGTACTTGCGTTTTGCTTCGCTCCGCTTTTTATTTTATATTCATTCGTTTTATATTCAATGGAAACGAGCATATACAAGGCTAGCAGCAATTTCTTTTGAATTGTTTTTTATTTAATTTTATTTAATTTTATCTTTGCTGCTAACCTGAGCAAGTTACTGGGATAGCAAATATCGAATTGGATTATAACCCCAGAGGTGAAGACCGTGGGAGTGAATGTGTACAACGGAGACTTCAACAACATCTTAAAGATGCCGCAAATGCCTCCTGTTTCTTTAACAACGAGGCAGCCACTAGTGACACTACTGAAGCGACTGTCGACTCAGAAAGGCTACATACTTTGCTCGATGGGATTGAGAAGGATTTCATGAAACTGAAGTGTTTACAAACGTAACGCATACATTTTCAGTACTGTTTGGATCAGAACATTATTCCTAGAGGGTTACGCGTGTTCACGATGCCGACTCAAGGTAAGGACTATCCGGAACTGTTGGCTAAATGGCAGCGACTGAACATTGAGTTGAGTCGGAAATACCTCCAACTGTTAATATAATTTTTTACTCCGGAAGAAGAGAAGTTAGTACAAACAATAAACTTTAAACAATGTGAGTTGTTTGATGACTTCCCAATTGAGTTGGTAAGACCATTGCTAGATAACTTGTTAGACTGTATTTCAGCCTTTGAGAGGAAATTGCTACAGCAAAAGTGAAATAAAGCTGCAAGGGATATTAAAGATTTTAAATTGGGCCATGTCTTTACTTGGCCAAGATTAACACATGGACGTACCATTGATGCTAATGTAAATAGCAATAATAGCATTTTAAATACTGGCATTGGTGTTAATAATAGCAATACTTGTGTGAGCAATACTAACAATAATTCTGCTGTTAAAGGTTGCTCAAATTTAAATGATGGTGTTTGTGATAATAATGACAGTAATGATATGGACAATAAGACCTCCAATTTGAATGAACAGTTTGATTCCGCTGGACGAACACAACATAGGGGCTTGAGAAATGAGGAATCAATACATGATATAACAACTGATAATATTAATTGTAATGACTCTACTGACGTTATACACATTATTCATCCTAGTGTAGACTCAAGTAATAATTTATACCCGAATGTACGTGTAGTTAAAGATAAACCAACATTGCCTGGAATGGACTCTGAAACTGTAGTTAGACCTAAGAAAATGAGAACACCAGACAATCTAAGTAATAGTGTAAATACTGAGCTTTCTTTTCCTCTACCGATACGTATAGACAAAGGCCCACAGAGGTCACGTTTTTTGTGAGTCGAAAAAGGCAGAAGAGGAAGTTCTCAGGGGATACTTTAACTCATCATACCCTGAAGAAAATTTGGACCAACAAACTTTAGTCCATAATTTATCCAGTTTTGAATTAAGTAGTGAAGACATTCAGTTATTAAATAAGGGCTTGAATTTTATTCCTAAAAGCCATAGTAAGTTGACTGATACAATTATAGATTTAAAGTTATTCTGTAGAAATGTCATGTTGAGACTAATGTACAAAACGCCCACTGACAATGTAACATGTAATAATTCCTTTAAGTTTAAGAATTTAAGTGACTATATACCTGTCCATCATCCTTTAATAGAAGCTTATTGTAAACTAACTGAAGATGAATTACACCTATACTATGGAAATAGGCCTGTGAAGAATAGATATAAGAGAATGGACAATCTCACTTACAAAGAAAGACAAAGTTTAAAGAAACTACAAGAAAATAGTACCATCATAATCAGACCAGCTGATAAGGGTGGTAGTATTGTAGTTATGAATATGGCTGATTATGAAAGAAAGATGATTCTGCTATTGCAAGATAAATTTTATGAACCTATTTCGTATGATATTGTTAATGATATTATAAGGTATGTTAGAGACACATTATTGAACATTCACAGAAGTAAGTTGATAGAGAAAGAATTATATGATTATTTGAACATCTTAACACCTATTATTCCAGTTATCCAAGGGCAACCCAAGATACATAAAGATCACACGAATCCACCCATGAGACCAATAGTCTCAGGTCATGGATGGATAACGGAACATCTGTCTATATTTGTTGAGAAACATCTTCGGGATGTTCTCAATAAAAATAATATAGTATTAAGAGACACCAAGCAATTTTTAATTGAGTTCTATGAATGTATTAAGCATAAAGATCTTAAAAGAAACTGTCTCTTTGTCACATTTGATATACAATCATTATTTACAGTGATCCCAAATGATCTTGGACTTACATTTATTTCACAATACTTACATGATCATAGCGATTATACTACAGTTTATATAGATTTAATTGTTCATTTCCTAGAGCTAATTTTAGAGAATAATATCTTTATGTTTAAGGATATCGTATATAGACAGAAAGATGGCGTAGCTATGGGTACCTCATGTGCCAATAGCTACGCCAATATGTTCTTAGCACACTGGGAAGAAGAAGTACTATTTGAACAACAACTTTTTAAGGAGCATGTTACATTTTATAGATGTTTCGTTGATGATGTCTTTGTTCTATGGGAAGGAACGACTAGTCAACTTGAATCTATGTATCTGCTCATGAATAGTTTAATTCCATGCCTTAAGTTTACGATGAAATCATCAGTAAATAGGATTGAATTCTTGGACATATATGTTGAGAGATTACATGGTAATCTCATAAACACTGGAGTCTATCGTAAATCTTGTCATCGTAATACATTACTATCTAGATCTAGTATGCATCCACCCTATGTTTTTAAGAACATTATGAGGGGGACAAGCTATTAGAGCTTCAAGGCTGAATTATACAGAAAATGGCTTTAACTCTGAATTGGATGATCTGAGACAGAGATTACTAGGCAGAGGCTATGATATTGCAGAGATTAATCCCCAGCTAGATGTAGCAAATAATCTACGATCTACAAAAGCTATGCCTTATTTTGGGCCTAGCAATATAGAACATACTATACCATGTACTAATAGACAGAAATATGTTAAATTCTCTACCTCTTTCTCAACAGACCACTATGACATCAAATCCATTCTTAATAAATATTGGGATATCCTACAGGTATATGATGAGATAAAACAAATAGTAGGAGAGATACCAAGTTTTCTTTTGAGGAATAAACATAATTTAAAAAGAATACTATGTTACCAGAAACCTGACAAGTATGATAGAAATATTGGATGCACTAAACCTTGCGGTAATTGTAATTTTTGCTCCTTTATTGATAGTAGTACAGAATTTATGCATCCTGATTTACTTAGGAGTTTTAATATTAATGCTGAAGCGAATTGTATGACTCCTCATGTTATATACTTGGCTGTCTGTCAATTATGTTCATCATTTTATGTCGGGAAGGCGAATCGCCCATCTAGAGACAGAATGAGAGAGCACCTTTATCACATCAGAAAGGGCTCTAATCACAACGCATTAGCTAAGCATATAGCATTATATAATGAAGAACATACATTCTTGTTTAGAGTATTACAGGTTATAACCCCTAATATTAGAGGAGGTGATATTGTAACATATACAGAGAGTAAGGGAACAGAGTGGATTATCCTACTGAAGTCAGACAGAGGACGAGGCCTGAATGAAAGGGCCTCAATAAAACCTAAACTTAGACAATGTAGAAATGTTAAGTGATTATATACTAATCATTATTATGAAACCCTCTATATTAAATTCACTTATTTTTATATTTAAATATACATATGCTTTTATAAATTTATTAAACATATTATATATATATATATATATATATATATATATATATATATATTTTTTTTTTTTTTTGTATAGATTCATATATATTTTTATTTGATTTTATATTATTATTTGCACTAATATATTGGATTTAGAGCTTAGATAGATCTATTTTGAGTTGTATACCTTTAAATGAGAACTTCTTAATCAAGTTTAATTACTTCTTCGAATTAATTGTGTATATAAAAAGAATGTTACCTTGGGCATTATGAGAGATCTGATGAAGCTATTTGCAAAAGCGCTTATCTGTGTCACATTTTACAATAAAGACTCTTATAGGTTCATAGGTTCATACTAGGCTATCTGCCCTAGGGCATTTATAAGCCTAGCCAGAGTATGTTTGGCTTTTGCCACCCACTTTAAATTAATTTTGCTATGCCCTTTTTCGAGGTTAGTATACTGTGCCTCTGTCTTGGATTATTATATGTGGAAGTACTTGCTTTTTGCTTCGCTCTGCTTTTTATTTTATATTCATTCGTTTTCTATTCAACGGAAATGAGCATATACAAGGCTAGCAGCAATTTCTTTTGAATTGTTTTTTATTTAATTTTATTTAATTATATCTGTTCATAAATTTGTATATATCTCTGAATATATATATATATATATATATGTGTGTGTGTGTGTGTGTGTGTGTGTGTGTGTGTGTGTGTGTGTGTGTGTGTGTGTGTGTGTGTGTGACTACATCTATAGATATGTTGTATCCATTTAGATAGTAATATATTTGCACACACACATCCATCTAGCTGTAGGTATACATTCTCTGTGCTGTTTAATGACTGGACTGGATATGTTTCTGACAACATTAACATTATTTGTATCTGTCTGGCTTAGTGGTAAATCCCTTTGTCTATGGTGTGCAGGGTCCTTGGTTCAAGCCTTGCAGGAGCTGCTTATTTTGTTGGTGGTGCAGAACACCGGTGGTTGAATACTGAGTGTGTAAGGTACTTTAAAGCAGTTGTAAGTGGGTTTGTGTGGGTTTGCACAGAGGTAAGCACTGCCAACTTCAGGTTACAGTGTCTTACACTCAGTTAGCTTTTATTTTGCTTAATCTGTGTAGGTAATGCTTACTCCCGCACAACCGCACTTCAACACGCTTACTAGTGCTTATATATTTGTGCTTAAACCTGCTTACTAGTGCCATATTCATTATGACGCTGACACATCACATGTGCATTTAGTGCAGTACTCCAGTTCACATTTACATGTTATTTAGTAGGTTATAAAGCAAACAATGTGAAAAAATGTTCATATACAGATTTCACATGGAAAATGGTACGTGCTGCAGTGGGACTCAAACCGGGAATACATGCTCATTAGGTGGATGCTCTGCCCACTACACTATTGCTGTGCTGCTTCATTGGCATATATATCTTCCTTGTTATCCTCTTCAGCCTTTTAAGCTGCTTTAACCATAGCTCAGCGATGGGCACACCTGCGCACCTATGGTTAGCTGTACTTAGAGTTTTACAAATAAATAAAGGGGTTACTTCTTTTTATTATGTTCTGTTGCTGTTGTACACATGGGGGACTGTTGGTGGGGATATGCAGACACCGATGAGCAGTCTTGCTTATTTATTTACACTTTCTGCTGTTCTACTTTGCAGGGGCATGTTTATTCTGAGAGGTCTGCTCTCAGACATGCCCCCTGCACTCATACAAGCTCCATGTAGGATTATGAGTTCAGGCAGCACACCTTCATTAATATGCATGGTGCGCTGCTGTGCTCCTCTTAAATGGCTGCTTCCATGCAGGACTAGACTAGTCGTGCATGGAAGATTAGTAAATCTGGGAATTTATCTTTCCTTTCTAATGAATTGTCTTTCCATTAAACTAAATGCATACATGAAAACACATGTCTGACTCCATAGTTCCAGGCCTGCTTTCTACCTTAATGTACTATAGTGAATTCACTAAGAATATCCTCACTCTAACTGCTCCCCCATGAGGTCCCCGATGAAGGTTTACAGGAACCTTCTTTTGTAGTTATCTGATATCTGTATTGTTAACTGTTGTACTATGTTTTGAATATACTGCTTTATGTCACCTGACTCATAATCTGAAAAAAAATTTCTTGTATATGGTAAATAAACTTACAATTTCAATATTGACCACTAGGTGTCACTTGAGTATTTATGGCCTGTTTGGATTGAAGTAATTACCCTATTACTTAGATCCATAGTCTTTAGAGTCTTTAAGTCTAAGTCCTGATATGTGTATGATATATCTAAAACCTGCGCATTTTTATGAAAATCAGTGTCTTTTAATTCTGTGGTATCTAAAACTGATTAGGCCAGGTAACGCTTTTAACCCTGCTGTTCCATAAAAGCATGGGGAAAATGCCATACACATCCTTAACCTGTCTCTGTGAGTCTTTTAAATTAGACGGAGTACAAACTGTTAACCCTGAGTATTTTTCTTCCCTATCTCTGTATGATGTAAAGGTAAAATTACATTGTCTATTGCCTATGTTGTTTACCTTATGAACTGGTGGTTTATTGTACCATGATGTCTCTCTCTTATAGCAAATGAAACCTTTTCCTGTTGTCCATTGATTTAAATCTTCAAACATTCTACTGTTTAGTCCATTTTCTTTTTTATTGTACAGCCTATCAAGCACAATGATTACTTTGTGAAGATTAACTGAAATCAGCACTAAAGGGATAATTTTATAACTGGTCTTGAAGCATAATTACCATATACTGTATTAACTTGTGTCAGTAAATTTTCATCTAGATTTGTTAATAATGCTATTTACCTTTTTAACGTCTGTGTGCTGTAATAGATGTCTGTTTCCTAAATTTGTGTCTGAAATACCCTATAAATATTTATGAGCTATAACAGTTTACTAAAACCTACGCTTTCTGTATTTCAGATTTATACCTTTGTATACTCTGTCAGTGTCATTTGAACTTTCTGACTAAAGTACAATAAAGTGCACCATAATCTGTAAATTAATTAACAAATTAAGCCTGCCCTGCTAAACCTTGAGTATATTGAATTGCTTCCTTTTCATTAGATAGCTTACCTTAATAAGTCTGTTATAAATAATTTTGTCACTTTACCCTTAACTAATGACTGTACAAATGATTCTGTCACTTTAACCTTAAAGCTACTGACTGAATAATTGAATAATATGAATGATGATGTAGTAGAAATGTATGATGTAATGCACCTGTTACAAAAAATTCTGTCACATTACCATTAAAATGACTGAATAATGTGAAGCAGAAATGTATAACTTAGTAATATTGTTATATTCTGAAATTGGACTGCATGTACTGTACTGAAGCATAACTGAGTATGAATGTAATAGTCTGAATCTTGACTGAAATTTACATTACTGGACATCTAAAATAGCTGGTTATAAATGTTATAATCTGGAAACTAACTAAAGTAATACTAAAGGAATATCTTTTGCCTGAAAATTGGTAATGTTATGTTCTAGAAATTAAACTATTACTACCTTTTCCTGTCAGTATTGTCTGAACATAGATAAACTGAAAACTAGCACTGTTGTACAATTGTAACATGATAGCATTTACATACCCTTTTTGATAGTGTTACCTGAACACAGATAAAAAATAAACTGAAATGAGTATTGTTATATAACTGCCTGAAAACATGAGAATATTTGTATACTTAATACCTTTTTGAAAGTGTTATCTGACCACAAATAAAAATAAACTGAAATTTGTTAATGTTATATTGTGGAGACTATTAATACCTTTTTGTCAGTATTGTCTAAACATAGATAAAAACATAAACTCATACTAGTACTGATATATAACTGTCTGGAAACACAAGAACATTTACATACTTGCTTTAACTCATACATTTCAACTTTAAACAAACATTTGAAACACATAGACAGTCAATCTCTCTACCACAGCTCTTGCCAAATTTTACTCTACATTGTCCCAGTTGCTGATGAAGTGCTGGAAGGCCTGCTTTAATGTCCAAGTGTCCTTTTTAGTTAGGTCTTTTAAACCTCTCTTTTTCATTTCTTGTGCAAGACTGGGTGGCTAAAGTTATAGACTATATTTACTGTCACGTAGTTAAAATAAAATTTGCAGTTTTAACAATTGTAAACTGATATAACTGCTTGTTGCCCTGACTTTATTTGTATTTTCCTGCATGAAATAAACATTTGCTGCTAATAAACTATTGCAAGTCTGTAAGCAAACTGATAATGTACTACAGTGACATGCAAAAGTTGTAACTTTATTATTAAATCAAACTACAACATAGGCGGCAGTATACACAGTCTTTAAAAAACGAACCAGCCAGAAAGGAATACAGCTTACTTTAGTTCACCAGTTTATTTGACGAAATAAACAGCAAGTCAATCCAGCAAATACACCAAGATAAAACGCCAAAGCACGAACTCTTAACACATAAAGCCAGCGAAGCAGAAGTTCCTCAAACACATAAACGCTATGTCTCCACACTTGCGTTTTCGTTTCTTTCACTTCCTCAGATGTGAATGAATACATTGTGCTAACTCCTTCATTTTTATATTCAATCCCTAATTAGTTAATAAACAATTATCTTAATTTAATACTTTAATTAAGAACACATTTACTGTGACCATTTTATGCTGTTTCTCATTTCATCCTTGTATAATAGTTAAAATTCAATAATATTTTCCTATAAATCTTTCACATGTAGGCGGCAGTATACTTAACACCAAAAGTGTGATAAGAGACCTTGGGACACAGGTGGACAGTAGTCTCTTCTTTGATAATCACATCACCACAGTAGTCAGGAAATCCTTATACATGGCACACCTCATCACAAAAGGTTTCTCATCCAAAAAAAAAGAGGTCATTGTTCCCCTCTACTCATCACTCATTATACCCATTATAGAGTACAATGCCCCTTTTGGTATGTACCTCACAAGACATCTACAACAACTAGAAAGGCCACAGAAATACCTCACAAAGAGGATTACTGGCCTCAAACAGATGCCCTACGCAGACCATCTCAAAAAACTCCAGCTTTACTCCGTCGCATATCGCTTACTCAGAGGTGATCTCTGCCTAACATACAAAGCTATGTCAAACCCAGAGCTGTTGGACATGCTCCACTTAAAGAAATCCCAATCCCTCTGAGCTACATGCTCTAGGGACCCAAACCTTGTCACCACAATAAACAGAACATGCTCGAGGGATAGATTCCTGTCCCAGAGACTTCCCATACTCTGGAATAAACTACCTATCTATATCAAACAAAGCTCCTCATTAGCACTCTTCAAGAAAAATGTTGATGATTGGATGAGAAATAGGAAATTCACCCCAGGGATCACCTCTGTGGCTCTGCTTGACAGTGGCACAGGAAATAATTTTCTTGGGTGGCAAAAGCCAGGGTACCTTTTTGGCTGGGTTTCTATAGGCCCCAGGGCCAATAGCCTAATACCTACCTATGAACCTATAAAACAGAAACCCCAGTTTTCTTGTCATAACTTGAAATTAAACTGATGTAGTAATCTGACACTGTGAATTTCTGTGTACTACTGAATGCCGCAAAAATTTACCAGTACTGTCTACAGTTTTCTTAGATAAATAGTAAGAACTGTAACTGCATAAACTATTAAATTGATTTTTATCATACTGCCTTATGGCATACAGAACTGTGTTAAATTCAGTTTGCTGAGCTGGCTGTAATCTGATCTGGTGTGCTTGGTAAACTGCAATTTCTGTATGAAATATATATAACCTTAAACTGATTACATAAACACATTTATTACCAGAGTTAATCTGATCTGATTCTGGAAGTTTACTTGTATGTCCTTTATACAAGTACATGAAGTTTCTTTATATAGTATACAAATTTATTACTAGAGTTGAACTGATCTAATTCTGGAGTTTTACTTGTCTGTTCTTTATAGCATAAGAGTTGAACCTGTGACTTTAATGACGCATAATATTTATGATGTACTTTTTTCATGCATGGTATCTGAACTCTTCACTGTACTGTCACTTTTACAATGTAGCATTGACTTTAAATTTTACATTCTGTAAACTAGCAAAACATCATTTAATATTTGTGAATGCATTTTGTCTCTGTTTGTATTAAGATATTCTTTATCCAATGCAACACTTTAATACAAAGCATAAAGACAGACTGCTAAACAAAACAATAAGACAAAAAAATTATTTACCAAATCTGTAACTGTAAACCTTTTATTTTGCGAATTAACCTGACTGTCATTTCATGTATACCCGCCACAACATAGATGCATACAGTTACCCTTTTTTCTAATTGGTCACACCCAACATGTCTTTCCCGAGCACTTTAACCCAGAGATTCAACAAACATCCATGCAAGAATAGTTAATTCTTGCACAAAATGGTTTGTTCCCATGCAGCACGGCAGCATGTCATGCATATGCATGAAGGTGCACTTCTTCTTCTTCTGGCTTTTCCCAGTTAGGGGTCACCACAGCAGATCACCTGTCCACTCATGATTGGCAGCAGTGCTTTATGGTATTGAATTGCCAGCCCAGTGCCCAGCCTTCCACAGAAGGCACACACATGCATGCACTCACACCAGTCTAGAGTGTTCACTCCACCTACAGCATGTCTTTGGGTTATGAGAGAAAACTGGAGCACCCGGAGGAAACCCACGTGACCACAGGGAGGACATGCAGACTCCTCACAGAAGGCACCCCAGCCAAGGATCAAACCAGAGAACCTCTTGCTGTGAGGCAGCAACGCTAACCACTGCACCACTATGGCCGCCCTATATTCATAAAGGCTCACTGCCGTGTTCTAATACGGACACAGGTTTGTGTGCTAATGCAGGGGATGTGTTAGGGAGCAGTGCTCTGAAAATATACACACCCCCTGCACTTCAAAATTGCTGTTCGGCAATTCAAAAGGAAAGAGGATGTCTGCTGACACTGTAAGTGTCCATGGCATACCTCTAAATGTACAGATACTATCAGAATGTCCAGATATATGCCACAGAATTGGCATAAAAGTCGCGCTAATGCAAAACTTACCATACTGTCAACTTTCAAAGTTTGTGAGAGCAATATTTTAAACCTGGCCCTATCTGTCCCCACATTATGTAAGGCTTTGTACTGATTGTGTGTTGTAGGAGGTTGAGAGGTATGACTGAATACCCTCTATAAATGTCATGCTAATGCAAAACCTATTATACTGTCAACTGTCTAGATTTGTGAGAGCAATATTTAAAACCTGGCCCTACTCCCCCCCACATCATGTAAGGCTTTGCCCATCAATGTTGTAAGTATGATGAAACATAAGCACAGTCCCCCACACTGAACAAAATTAAAACACTTATTTAATTAATTTATGTTTTTTCCTGGCCGCAATAAAGTTTAAGCATAGCTGAGCATGTGTGCGCTTCATGCACCTGTGGTTAGCATAGCTTAAATATTTGAAGGAGTTAAATATGAATATATCAGCTGACCAACCAATCTGAAATAGTGTAGTGGTCAGTGTTGCTGCTTAGTATGCAGACATTCATGGTTTGAGCCCCAATTAAGTCATTTTACTTTTATATGTGAAAGCAGCTGTAAATGTCATATATCATAATATACGAGGTAGTAAATAATATTTATCACCCAGGGTAGTGTAACAGATCCAATAATGAGATGTCAGTCCAGAAAAGATGTGAAACCCCATATAAACACAAGTGCCCCATACAGTATAGTAACACAAGAATAAATGTAATGAAAGCACATAGGGGGATGTCAGGGAAGGTAAATAAAATTATAATATGTCAGGAATGATGAATCCATCCTATAAAGTTGACAGTGGCACAGGAAAATATTTTTTTTGGGTGGCAAAAGCCAGGGTACCTTTTTGGCTGGGCTTGTATAGGCCCCAGGGCCAATAGCCTAGTACCCACCTATGAACCTATGAACCTATGAAACAGATACCCCAGTTTTCTTGTCATAACTTGAAATTAAACTGATGTAGTAATCTGACACTGTGAATTTCTGCACCTCTATAAAATTAATCTTAACTGTTGAACTTTTTACATTTACTCTTGTGACCCTCAGATTCTAACATAATGTTCTGTGAGTGAAACTCCACCCACTGTCTTTCCATAGCAGTTTCTTTAGCTGACATCATTTAACTTTTCAGTACTACTGAATGCCTCAAGAATTTAGCAGTACTGTCTACAGTTTTCTTAGATAAATAGTAAGAACTGTAACTGCATAAGCTATTAAATTGATTTTTATCATACTGCCTTATGGCATACAGTACTGTGTTAAATTCAGTTTGCTGAGCTGGCTGTAATCTGATCTGGTGTGCTTGGTAAACTGCAATTTCTGTATGAAATATATATAACCTTAAACTGATTACATAAACACATTTATTACCAGAGTTAATCTGATCTGATGCTGGAAGTTTACTTGTATGTCCTTTATACAAGTACATGAAGTTTCTTTATATAGTATACAAATTTATTACTAGAGTTGAACAGATCTAATTCTGCAAAGCACATAGAGGGATGTCAGGGAAGGTAAATAAAATTATAATATGTCAGGAATGATGAATCCATCCTATAAAGTTGATAGTCTATAAAATGAAACATAAGCAATGTTAAGCATGACACAGCAATGCTTACAAGGTGTAAGCATTGCTTAAATATGAATGCTAAACAATGAGTAGCCCAGCTAAGAGAATTTGCCCATTGGTAAGCAGTGCTGAACCTGCCCCTTTAAGCACTGCCAACCTTAGCTAATCAGGTTTGCCTGTAGCTTAAATTAGCTCAGCATATTCAAAACTGTCCAATCATGGCAAAGGGTGGGAAATAGGCCGTATTTAAACCTCACAGGTGGGACTGCAGCTCATAACCAGTTGTAGCTCCCTACTGTATGCAGCATGACTGGTGTAAGAGAGAGCATGCCCTTTTGAGCACAGCGCTGGGGCATACAGGAGTCTAAGGTCATGGTAGGACTCCTTGTTAAAAACCATGATGTGAGACTGCTGCAGGACCAGTATCAGGGCTCCCAATATAAAGTGGAGGCCTGGGAAAGTCTTGCCTGTGATCTCACCAGTGCCACTGGCATCCCTCATACTGGTGAGCAGGTCTGGCACCACTATGCTGACTTCAAGCAGAGGAAGAGGGAGTTCTTGGACCAGTGGGTCCAAGAAGCATGGCAGAGGAATGATGTCCCAGGCATGTGTAAGTATGCATATCAATAACTGTTTACCAAAGTCCAGCCTGTGTATGTGATGGATAGCTATGCATAAATGATTCTCTAACTTCTTTACAGCTCCAACTGAACAGGCTGCAAACCAGAAAGCCCATGCAAGCAGGTTGCAAAAGCCATGCTGTGAGACTGATGACTAACAATCTAACTTGTAGTATTCATACCAAATAAATATAAAAGAGTAGAATGTCACCTTGCAGTATTAAAAATGGGCATGGTTTGTACTGAATAAACCAGACAATATTCAGTAATAGTCTCATAGAGGTTATATAGAAATAAAACTGTAACTGCCTGTCAATAAAATTCAAAACCCTGGACTGGTTGTGTTTACTCTGGTATTGTATAAATTGAAATGTGTACAGGTTATGCACAACAACTATAGCTCTGAAAGCATTAAACAATCAAGTCTCATCTGACAAAGTTAGTGCCTCTGTTAGACATGATATTAACTGATATGAAATGTGTCATGCACCAAAATCTGATATCTAAATAGAAATGTTGTGTTAACCATTGTTTTCCAAACTGTGCTATGTCAAAAGGTATGTATAGGAATGTATGTATAAGAATGTTGTAATTACAAGGTCAGACTGTACAACCAAGAGAGAATTAGACAGAAAACATTCATGAAAGGAACAGCAGTCTCTCAATAGCTCATCTTGATGAAACACAAACTTGTCGTATTTTTAGCAGAAACAGCCACGGTTTGAATCCCGGGAGTGGTAATAAGCTGTATACATAATTTCACCTAGGATTTTGTGAATAAGTGTAGAAACATGTAGTGTTAACAGAAATTCCCTCTACAGGTCTTCCAGGTAAGAGAAGGTATAAAGTAGCTATAAGAAGGCTGTAGTTATACTGTGTTCAATACGCACAGTCCAACCCCAAGGCTGCAAATGACAGCAAGATAACTACATACACCAAGTGGTCTCTCCCAAGAAATGTTCAAAAGTGTCATGCTGTCAGGGCTACTGGTCCCTGCTGCCAACAACCAGGGTGACCGATAGAAATCAAGGCAGAGTATGGTAGTAGCGTGCGTGCACACAAACACACACACACACACACACACACACACACACACACACACACACACACACACACACACACACAGTATGAGTGCACATATGTAATCCTGACTATGTGATTATGGGTAGAAACAGTCAGGTAGTGTTAACAGAAATTCCCTCCACAGGTCTTCCAGGTAAGAGAAGGTATAAAGTAGCTATAAGAAGGCTGCAATTATACACTGTGTACAAACATACAATTGCCCAACCCAAAGCCATAGGTTGTTATAATAATACCTGTAGAGTAATGATTAGAGCAATGATCATTAAAGCTGTGACCACTGCAAGAATCTACAGTTGTTAATTGACATCTCTCTCCCCCCACCACCTTATCTTCACCAATAATCTAAACACATAAATGAATGGGTATGTTTTCCACCAAAACTATTGTTGTGGCATGTGTTCTATTGTTCTACAAATGTTGAAATGTATTCCAATTAATGTACTCTGTTCAAATACTATCATTGGTGGCCTGTTACTATCAATGTAACCTGCATGCCGGTGTAATGCCCACTGTGGTTCCATATATGCATGTGTTCAGTTTCCTATGCAAATGTTCCAAATGTGTTGTTTTGGGTTAATGGGAATACTCATGCATGCTGTTACAACTAATCCTGGAATGTGTTTACCATTACTGACCAATATATGTTCTAAAACTGCAACACCATAGCACATCTGGAAAGGCCGATCCCAGCAGATCCACCTCTCCCGCTTCATCTGGCCATGGCACCAGACCCCAGCACATCTGCGACCCACCCCCAGACCTCCTTGACCACTGGTCGAGCACCACCTTCTGGTGGAACCACTTCAGTGGATGGGGCTTATCCCCCCGGGTGCAGGCGCAGACAGAATCCTGTCAACCAAAGTCAGGTCTGGTGCATAGTGAGCTCCGTAAAGAATTAGGCGGTCTGCTATGCCAGCTTGAGGGCCACATGGTGCATTTAGAAGGTGAGCCTGCCCCTCTTGCTCAGCCTCCAGCACAGCCAATTTTGGGGCCATGAAGGTGCAGTGGTGACTGCCCATGGGTGGGGACCTCAGTCCCACTGTTTCCATTTGGGGGTCCGTGGGCTTCTGATTACCAAGCATCCATTCCCATGCAAGGTGTTTACCCTCCCACATGTGTCATACACCACCCCTGTATGCTGTCTTCTCTGTCTTGTTTGTCGTCCTACCCAACCTACCTCCCCAAATAAACCTGCTATCCTTCCCCATCATCCCACTCTCACCTTAAAAAAAGGGCAATCTGTTCCCAAAATAAATGTCGCCCCATACATAGACGTCCATTTCGCACACATGTCCACTGGACACATGTAATCTGGTCTAATTGGCTTCACAACACATTACTGTTGTCCTCACTCCTCTCTCAGGGGTTTGAGTGTCCAAATTTACTTCTAAATTCAGTATATATGCACAGCTGTTACTGTAGAAGAAATGGACAGCTATGGACCTTCCCTAAACCCATCCTGCACATCCCCAGCTATCTTTCATATTGTTTTTCCCTCTTCATGCCCCCTTTTTCACCACTTTCCTATCAGCCCTTTTTTCTTTTCTTTTAAAGGGTAAGCAGGAGTAAGTAATATTAAGCGGGAGTAAGCCTGTTTGCGAGGTGCTAAGCGATGCCTACACAGATTAAGCACTTTTCAGGCTTACAGTCTGTAAGCATAGTTAACCAGCATTGCTTACCACCATGCAAACCCATGCAAACCTGCTTACAACTGTTTAAAAGTGCCTTAATCACTCTGTATCCAACAGCTCTTGTTCTTTCCAGCAACAAAATAGTCAGCCCTTGCAAGACTTGAACCCAGAAGCCTGCACACCATAGCTACAGCAATTTAGCACTAAGCCATCTGAGCTGTAGATATGTCGGATGTTATTTCAAACATATAATTCAGCAGAGTCATTCAACAATAGGGAAAAGGTTTATTAACATTAGTCAAGTTTTGTACATATATATATAAATGTATATATGTATGGAGATACACACACACACACACACACACACACACACACACACACACACACACACACACACACACACACACACACATACACAGACAAAGACACACACACACACACACATATATATATATATATATATATATATATATATATATATATATATATAAAGTAAATACTTGCATACACATATATAAATATCTCTGCATGTACCTAAAACTAAATATATCTATATTTATATATATATAAATATATGCATATATCTGAATATATATATATATATATATATATATATATATATATATATATATATATATATATATATATATATAGTGCCGTCAGACATCAGATCCACACTCTGAATCTCTTGCTGTCAAAATGGGGGTTAAGGACCCCAAACTAGGGAAGTCTTTTAATTGTTGCCCTTATCCCTTCCTCCCCAGCAGCAACTGCTCTGCCTTGCAACAAAATAATAAGTCCTACCAAGTTTTGGACCCAGGTCTCTGTAAACTACAATCAAAGCAATGTACCATTACACCATCTGAGTTCTACAAAATAGTGATGATTTTCCAAACATATCGGTTAGTACAGTCATTCAACAGTAGAGAAAATAGGTTCTCAATGTATGGAGATGCTTATAGGTGGTCAAATCTATAAATAATCTACATACATATATATATATATATATATATATATATATATATATATATATATATACATAGAGAGAGAGAGAAGTACATCTAAATGTATATCTAAATATATGCATACACACACATATATATAGAAAGGTGAATAAATACATAAATACATATATATATATATATATATATATATATGGGTCTATATTAGATAACCAAAAGTTATCTTAAACGAACCCTCACATGAGCAAAAATGCCAGGAATTGAAAGGGTGTTTGTGGGGTCGTGGTACAGTGAGGAGTGGGATATTTGCCCTTTCCTCACTGTAGTGTGATTTCGGAGTTGGGATATATATTTAGCGGGGGTTCGATTACTGGCATTTTCGCTCATGTGAGCGTTCGCTTAAGATAACTTTTGGTTATCTAATATAAACCCTATAGATATATATATATATGTGTGTGTGTGTGTGTGTGTGTGTGTGTGTGTGTGTGTGTGTATATATATATATATATATATATATATATATATATATATAAAAAATTATACAGAAATATATAACAGCTAAAAAACACATGCAATCTGAGGGTCATGCTGCTGCACCTTAGAAGTCTGAATCTGAAAATGCACTCACTGGAAGTATTCCTTAAAATGAGGAACAATGACATCTGTGCTGTAACAAAGACCTGGTTAAAGGCAGCAGGAAGCATCCCTGTAGTACCAGCCTATAACTCATTCCACGCCTTTTCACTGCAGAACTTGGACTGAAGCTCCAAGGTGGTGGTATTTCCATATTCATAAAGGATCCACAAACCTCCAGAGTCGTAGACCAACATTATGCATGACACATCCGGCAGTTGTAGCTAACACTGGCTAAGACATTAGTTCAGGTTGTAGCCTGCTATAGGTCCCCAAACATGTCCCAAGACTCGCATTCCATCTCCCTAAACACCCTGGAGAATATTAGTATCCAACCTAACACACTCATACTGGTTGACTTCAACTGCCCCACCATTAACTGGGAAATCTACTCATGTACTGATGCACTTGCCCAGCACATCGACCTGGTCCTTACTAATGTGGGTGACTGTTGCTGTACATCAATATTCAACTCTATCTGACCACAAAGTAATCACCTTTGGAAAGCCACAGCTCTCTCCACCCCATGCACAGGTAACCACCATGAAAAGCCTTTCTAAAGCTAACTATGGTTTCCTAAAAACAGAGGTGGGTAACCTCACGGCAGCCATGCAAATGGAAACTAGTTGCATGACTGCTGAATCAAGCAATGCAATATGAACACTTACCAAATGGATGGATACCGCCATATACAATAGAACCAAGACCCATACCTCCTAAAAAAGAAAGCCAATCTGGTGGCCCCCGCCAATAAAGAAACTGCACAACAGAAGGAGGAAACTGATACGGAATAAGGTGAAGTCCCAAGACTGAAAAAAAAACCCTTATCTGCCTCAAATAAAAGTTGAGATTCCCTCATCAAATACTACAAAAAGTAGCTGTGAAAACAGAATTGGAGCACATAGTAAAGACAACCACAAGGCCTCATGCAGTTATGTAAAGAATCTCCTTGGCAATACCAAGATTTCCTCTGAGCTACTAGACAATGGTACCTCCTAGACTGAGGCAACAAATTTTGCCAATATACTGGCTGACATACTGAATGTAAACTTTACCCCTCTTCCCCCCAAAGGACCAATCACAATGCTAGTAAACTACCAGGCACCCAGTATTACTGCTACACAGGTTAAAACAGCACTGTCCAAGGCCAAGAATACAGCTTCTATGGGACCTGACAATATCCCTGGCTGTGTTCTACATGAACTACAGACTGACTTGGCACCTCACCTGTGTGCCCTGTTCAAGCACAGCCTCACCTCAGGCTTTGTCCCAACTGAATTGTGCTCTGCTACAGTCACTCCTCTCCACAAATGAGGTGCAACTCCAGACCCTTGGAACTACCACTCCAACTGCGTGACAAGTCTGTTATGCAAAGCTATGGAATGCATCATCATGCACCTAATAAACAGGGATATGGGAATCCGCAGAGTCAGGATCTCACACAGTTTACTTTTGTGAAGAGTAGGTCATACCTACTCAATCAACCTGGTCAACTTCTTGGAGTCAGTCACCTGAGCTGTGGATGAAGGCAAGGTGGCACATACAGCCTACCTTGATCTGACCAAAGCCTTTGATAATATTCCACACTCAGGCATCATGCAAAAACTCACTAAGCTAGGCATCAACCCCTATACCACTGGTGGGTTGTAAAATGGGTCACAGATAGGACTCACAGTGTGGAAATAGCTGACTCCAAGTCAGACTGCTCAGCAGTCATTAGTGGAGTCCCACAGGGTTCTGTCCTGGGTCCTCGTGTTTGGTATCAACTTCTCTGAAGTCCATGCCAACATGAAGGGACTCTGGCTGACAATATTTGCAAACAATTGCAAGTCGGAAGCTATTATCAACTAACCAGGTGATGTTGACATCCTACTGAAAGGCCTCACTGAGACCAATGACTGGTGTCAGAGCCATGGCCTTAAGTTCAATGTCAGAAAATGTGTTGTCATCCCCTTTGGGGAATACCCTGTTCCCATGAATTATCACATTGATGGTAGTTCTCTGAACAAAGAAGGCATTATAAGATATCTGGGTACACAGGTTGACAGTAATGTCTCTTTTGACCACCTCATTGCCACTGTGGTCAGAAAGTCCTTCTATGTAGCACATCTCAGTACTAATGCATTAGCATCCAGGAAGGAAGAGGTCATTGCCCCTGTACTCTTCTTGACAGAGTCACAGTTTGTTTCAGCATACATATTCTGATGGATGTAAGGTAGGTAAATGAAATGTATGTCCTCATTTTCTGACAAGAATCATATAATCACAGTGATGTACCAGAGAAATGAGAATAACCTGTAAAACAGACTAGAAATATGAGCAATAAACCTGGACATCCTAAAATAATCCAGCCAGTTGATAAGTATGCTCAGAGCCCCTTACTGCAATGAATCTGGACCAAGGATGACAAAGTGGTGGGTAGAAGCCATGAAAATGGGGATGTATCTGAAGTACTTGTGTAGATAAGCTAACACAGTTGCTCTAGTAACACCTTCCTGAGTGCTGTAACATATATTTAGTGAACTATAACAAGTAACTGAATTAGGGAATCTGTTATGGGTAATTACACATGTATTTGCAAATATATCAGGCACTACAGGTATGTAACAGCACTGACAAACAGACACCAATGTGAAAGTGCATACCCACAACCAGTATCACCACAGTCACGGTCAAATACCAGTAAGTCACGTGAACAGTAGAGTATACGGACTGTGTGAATAAATACATTGTTTGCCATTCACACACTTGCCCTACATATACATTTCCAATTCTGTGTAGTCTTAATCCCTTAATCCTGACCTTGGTACAGGACATGTCTCAGTCTGCCCCTACAAACACATGCAGTCAATAGATCATCAGAAACTGGAGCAGCATACACAGTCAGATAAACAAGGAGCTGTAACACTTACATCCATCCCCCTCCATACACATTCCAAATAACATGTACACATGACATGTGTACGCAATCATGACAGTTTGTTAACAATAGCCAGACATACACAGGCCTCTCACATGTAAAGTTCACCTCAGAATGTACAGGCTCAGGACTTATATCTATGGCCTCTTCCCTGACATGTCTGTGGGTCGACTATATCACTGGGATGGTAGCAGGAATGAAGGCAAGAAATAATGACAATAAATACGTCTGAGCATCATTGACATCTGAACAAAGACTGGCATCATTTGGGATCAGTGGCACAAACACAGGGGTAGAGTGGATATATTTCTGTCATACATTGACACAGTTACAGATGTTACTAGGTCTGTTGTAACATATCCTTTATGAGGAATATGACATCAGAAATACCAATAGATGTGAGTATTTACTGACTGCATTCCCCAGAGTCCACAGCTGATTCACCAAGGACACCAACTGTCTGGGGAACAGATAAAACATAACAGGCAAACATGTGGCCAGTCTGTGGACAGCATGCCACTGGAGAGGTATGTCAGAGATATATCACTGTTAGTCGTGAAGTCATACACTAAATGCATGTCCACACAAACCCTGTCAATCTATCAATCCACCATGTGTATAACAGCACTGATGACATAGAATCTGTTCACAAATCTGGGTATATATGCCCCCCCCCATGTTGTTTGGCTGTCTGCACATGCCCTGTACTGTGACATATTGCCACCTACTGTATGTGAATCTGTAGCCCACTACCTCTGTAATGTCCCTCACACAGGCAAGGAAAAGGGGCAAGGCCCACACTAAGGAATGTCCCATATGTCAGAACTAGCATCAGTGTCCAGGCCCACAGCACAAGACTATGTGGGCACCTACATAGTGGTTTGGCCTTAGCAATACCTGACATCTGCACATCTGTGCAGAGGACAGAGAGAAAGTAGGTAGCCAACAGGTTATGCATTAGGATGAATGTTTTGAAAGATAGATGTCTGAAACTTAAAGTTATGCTATTACTACATGACAACGGTCCTCAATGACATGTAAAAAAAAATAGTAGTCTACAGTTAATATCAAAATATCAGATCAATATCCAATAAGAAATACATAAAAACATATAGCTCAAGCACAAAGAACACAATAGTCAGTACTCAGTAACACTGGAAAATGCCATCATCTCAAAGATGCATACACACATCGTGGTGCAGAGCCCTTCCAAGACCCTCTGTAAACCATATGCAGACAACTGGATGTGTGATGCCTAATTCTGTTATGGGGGGTGTACATGTCACATATGGCCAGAAGAAGTAGGTAATAACAATCAAACACATACACACATATGAACATACCCCTTCTATATTACTTCATATAGGTATAGCGATTTTAGCATAAAAAGTATAATAATGGCTAGGAGTTTTTGTGATGTTGGTCATTGGCCTAGTAATGTCCTATGATCCCATGAAGGCTGCATGTCAATATTGTTGTCATTCACATGTGCTGTGTTGATGTGTGGATGTGCAGTAGCCCTACAACAGTGTATTCCAATCTTTGTTTTGAGGCAATGTATTTATGGCCACTGCTGCCATTTGCTTACACGTTCTTTCCATAATTGTTGTAATATGCATCCTGAGGATTGTTACCATGGGATGATGCTATGTATGTTGTTGCCTTACTAAGGCATGTGTTCTGATAGTGGAGTATATTAAAATTCTGCACATTTCTCATTCAGCTATCACAGTAGCACTTGCAGTATGGCACATGTGTGGATGTGAATACCTACCATTATGAAATGCTATGTAACATACAGCAGTATTACATCATACTGATTAAAAGGCACATATGCCTTGTTTCATCCCCATATTTTAATGCTGTTATATACACATATAACCTTTTTGATTCACTTGTAACCTTGGGGAATCCATTGTATGCACAACTGTGTTTTTATTCACAAGGACTGTTCAGGACCTGACAAGCAGCATTGTGTGATTGTCAGCATTTGTGTCATTAATTGTTCTGCATGAGCCACAGCCACCTCATTTGTAATGTGCCCATATATGTCATCAGACCCCTTACACACACACACACACACACACACACACACACACACACACACACACACACACGCACCCACACACGCACGCGCGCACACACACACACACGCACGCGCACACACACACACACACGCACACATACACCTTTCTAATGGTAAACATATAAGCATATGATATGCAAGTGATGTCATTACATGTAATAGAGTTGTATGACTGTGTTAACAGTTCCATTGTGTGTCATATGATGCATATCCAAGGTTGCATTTGGAGGTGTTGTCACACATCTTTTTTTAAGTACAACATCTTGAGGGGAATGCACAGCTATGCACACAGGTGGTTGTTGATGGCACCAACAATACTCAGCTGGAGGCAATAGACAACCTGCTAGCTAACAGATATGGATCAAATTTCACCCCCCGTCTCCACTGGTCATCACCCAAAGTATACATGCAAACATTACTCAACATATTTTCTTAAGAGAGCAGCTAATCTGTGCACTCTCTAAGGCTACAAACATGGTATTGATGAGTCCTGACAACATCCCAGGTTGCCTTATCAGTAAATTAAAAAATGACCTAGCAGGCACAGTTGGATCCCTACTTAGCAACAGCCTCCAGACAGACTATTTTCTGGCAGAATTGTGGACAAAAGTCATCTCTCTGAACAAGGAGGGGACCATCACCCAACACAAGGAATTATAGACACATCAGCCTGACTAGCCTCATCTGTAAGCCAATAGAAAGAATAATCATTGACCTTATCAGTAAGAATATAGGTAATCTCCTGACTGTGTAACCAACCCATTTTTGATTCATAAAGTCTAGATCATGTCTGTTAAATCTGGTTGACTAATTCAGGAAGGTAAAAAAGCCATGGATGAGTAAAGGAATGTGCATCCCACCTAATGTGATCTGGCCAAGACATTTGACACAATTCCACACTCAGGTATTGCAGAGAAACCATCTCAACCGGCCATAAACCACTAGATCACCAAGTGGGTAATCCTATGGATCTCCAACAGGACACATACTGTCAGAGTTTTTGAATTCATCTATAGCAAGAGGCCAGTGATCAGTGCAGTGCCACATGCTTTTGCACTTGGCCCTTTCTTGTTTTTTATTTAATCCACAGAAGGCAAGGCAAACTTAGACAGCTTTTGTCCAACCAACTTTGTGGATGATTGTGGACAATCCTAGAATCCAGTAACAGTACTGATATACTGCAGAAAGTATTAATGCACACAAATGATTGGTGCCAGAGCCATGGTGATACACACTTCTTCTTCTTCTTTCGGCTTTTTCCAGTTAGGGGTCACCACAGCAGATCACCTTGTCTGCACATTGATTGGCAGTGGAGTTTTACAGTGTCGAGTTGCCAGCCCGGCGCCCAACCTTCCACAGAAGGCACACTCACACGCACACCTAGGGCCAATTTAGAGTGTCCAATCCACCTGCAGCATGTCTTTGGGATGTGGGAGGAAACCGGAGCAACCGGAGGAAACCCACGCGACCACAGGGAGGACATGCAGACTCCGCACAGAAGGCACCCCAGCCAAGGATCGAACTGGAGAACCTCTTGCTGTGAGGCGGCACTGCTAACCACTGCACCACCGTGGCCGCCCTGCCATGGTGATACACACTAAATATCCAAAAAAGTATAATTATTCCCTTTTGTAAATAAAATACCCTAGCTAACTGCAATATAGACAGAACACCCCAATGAGCAGACCCAGTGGTATGTGATCTGGGTGTTCAGGTAGATAGCAATTGAAAGTTTGACCATCATATATCCACAGTGGCAACAAATCCCTTATACGTGGCACAACTTATAAGTATGGGCATGTCATCCAGATCAAAGGATATTATAATTCCATTGTGCTTGGCCCTCATCACAACAATAATTGAGAACAATCCACCCTTTTGCATATAACTCACCATACATCTGCAACAGTTGGAGCAACACCAGAGAAGATACAGGGAGTAAAAGACAAGTTCTACATTGAAAGACTGAAATGCATATCACTTTTTGTATTCTTTCCACTACAGACTACTAAGGGCCAATTTGTGTTTAGCCTACAGGACAGTCAACAATCCACCCATGATGGAAATGTTACACATTGGTAAAGCAAACTGCACAAGGGTCACTCAATCCAAGGATGTTAACCTAGCCTCTGACATAATAAATCATGTTGGAGAGATAGAAACATCTCTCAGACACTACCCCTTGTCTGGAACAAGCTTCCCATTCATGTAAAGTAAAGGCCTTTCCTGACCTTATTCAAGTGCACCCTACATAAATTGATGGTTAATGATAATTGTACTCCTGGTGTTGCACCTATGTCCTTCCTGTATAGAGGCAGTTGGTCTTAGATAACATAACATAGGCTCATAACTGTGTGAACTTTGTTCACATAGCTACTTAAATTGTGAAACTCATATTAAATATGGCTAGGCTTTTATGGGATCTTGGACCATTAGTCTAGTACTCTCCTATGCACCTATGAACTCCAATTGTATCTTAGGTAAAGCTATAGTGTGACTGTACAGCATCACGGATGGAACAGTACAACACATCAGTATTACTACTCAATATTTTGTATGAACACATATGCAAGCATATCAGGATTTCATGCTAGTGTAACATTTTTACTGGCAAGGTCAGGGGAAATTGATCATGTGACACATGTCTTGAAGTCTGACATGTGCTTACAGAATGTGCTACATGCATTGTTTGGTATGTTAACAATATCACAGTGACAGCTTCCTCACTCCTTAATGCTAGACTTTGTACTGTCGTAGTTTCTGTGCACATGGGCATAGTTGATGCATTGCCATCAGTCTCACATACTGCTATACCATTAATTGTAATACACCAGTTCTTAATTCACACATTAATTGCAGATACTTCACAGACAATATCCACTGCTGTAACATTTGGTAGATGCATGCAATATGCACCTGTGTGTGGGGAATCCACTTATAATAGTATGTTCTTTGTACATGTTGTTATCCTTATACTCAATACTTAATGTTAACCTGGGATGGTTTAGTCAAGTGCATTATATATGGCACAGTGAGCTTGCACACATCTTGTCTCCCATTCAGAACTATTCTTTGTTATGCATACCTATTAGGAATTGACAGTGCAGACTTCCCTTCAAGGTGTTGTACAAGATGCATGTGTGATACATCTTACTGTGCAGCACCCAGTAAATACAGAGATTATTGACCACATTGATGGCATGGGTTTGATTCTTGCATGTGGGACTTGTGGCTCATGTGTCATACAAACCTCTCAAATGGCCAGGATTGCCCCTGAATTCAACTCCAGGTTTTAACACAGTCCCACTTAATTCCTCCAAAGACAGTTTATTTTTGGAAAGGGAGTGGTGATTAGCCCCTTATAGAATACTGGCAATCATTACAGTTGTTCATGTCTGTTCCTGCATAACATGTATAATAACAAACCCACATATTCTGGCAATGTCACAGATTAATATCATTAATATTTTTAAATTGTTTCTGATTGTGTCTGCTGCTGTCAGAAGTTGTCCATGAGTCTGTTGCTATGTCTCCAAGATTGATTGTGAGGTATACTGATATATCAGTCATATTCAAGCAAGTCATTTTGCAGATTTTCACAACATCACATACTCCCTATTGTATATACTGTCCTTGCTAAATGCCATTTTCAGTGAGCATGTCAGTGATGTTTATATCACAACCATTCATCTCCACTGACATGTAATCTTATGTGACAGTCAAGTATATACTATCATGTGGGGTGATATACATATAAATCAGTAAGAGATTAGGGAAGCAGCCTTCAACACTTAAACCAGAACACAATCTAAGCAGTTCAGAAGGCCATGAAGAACCACACTCCAAAGATGCCTGAAAATATGTAAATACTACTTTTATTTTCACATAAACACTCAGGTAAATACATTTGCATCCACAGACTTCATTAGATTAATTAAAATAGAAACACAGAAACAACAGCCCACTTATACCAGATGAAGTCTGTGGATGAAAACATTTACCTGAGCATTTATGTGAAAATAAAAATTGCATTTACTTATTTTCTGGTGTCTTTGGAGGTTCTTCGTGATATACATTTACTCATACATGTCTTTGGAGTGTGGCTCTTCCTGATATACATATATTCATACAGGAGGTATAAACAGCAGAATGTACTGTTCTATCTGCATAAGTGCTTAATGTTATGCTACTGACTTGTCTTGGAAGTGCATATACATTTACATATCCTATCTTGGTACATTGCCATATTTATATGCCCTCTTCCTCTTCTTCATTCCCATCATTCATGTCTGTGGCCATTTTAGTCAGCACATTTTCCCTGCCTAGTGTATTTATGTTACATTGTATTCGCCCTTGCTGTTCACCGCACTGTCTACTATTCCAGTCTACAGATACTTGTCGCAGTATACATTACATGTGCTAATATTGCAGTACTTTCACCCCTGGTAGTCATCATGGCTGTCCACACAATCTCGGGAGGACAGGTTTGCCCATAGGCAAACTTGTATGAATGTTTTTTCTGCATTCATGCTGCTCTGCACAGTTTCCTGGTTGACAGTACTGTTGCTGGCCACAAAATGTCACTTTTATTCATGTAAACATGATGCATGGCATGCATACGTGATTAGCACAGCTGCTCATCATGCAAACACAAACTCTATGTGGGCTTCTCGTGAAACCCACATGGAGTTTATTAAATCCCTGAGCAAGTCTGTGAACTACAAGGATTATTATATTCCACTGAGAAACCTTAAAATTGAGCTGGAAAACATTGTGTTGAACTGTAGGTTGACAAGAATTTTGTTAAACAAAAATGTGCTTATTTTTTGCTCAAGTTTGACTTTTGTTTTATCATCATCAACATGATCATCATCAGCCCCTTTTTCTTATATTCTACATACAGTTGAGGTATTTTGTCAGCTGTCACCATCTTTCCAGACTGAGTTACCCTCCCTTACATAATCAAACCAAACTGTCCCAAAATTTGTGAATATAATCTATTGATGTCTTTGCTGGAGACCTTAATTTTCTCTTGCCTTCTTCCTATCTCTCCCCAAATCTTCTTCAACATATTTTCTGTTTATCTGTATGTGTGCCCAAACCACTATACTCCCTTCTCTTTGACTTTCTCTGCAAATGGAGCTACTTTAGCTCCTGCTTTAAAGTCCTACTTTCTTCATGTGTCCAACAGTGTGCATCCTAGCACATACCTCAGGCATTTCATTGTCATCACCTCTAGCTTCCTTAATTGCTCTGCCTTCACTGTCCAGGTGTCTGTACTTTGCAGTAGTAGTGATTTCACCACTGTTTTGTAAACCTTACTTTTTATTTTCTTTGGCATTCATCTGTCACACACTACCCCTAACAAACTGCACAAACTGACTGCTGCCCATTCTGATTCTGACTTTGAACTCCTCTTTCAGACCTCTCCTCAATTGCTTCTTCAAGATACTTGAAGCTCTTAAATTGTTCATAGTGTCATTGATTCATAAGTTAGTGTTAGGTTAACAGCCCTGTGGTTACATTTCAAGCTTAGCCAAATTTGTCACATGATGCTTGGAATTATCTACCCTGTATAGTGTTCAGACTAATCTAACCTCTTACCTCTAGTGATAATAACTGAGGTCATAGCACAGGTATTTTGAAAGGCCCTGAGTGTTGATTAAATATATTTAAGAGATGTTTCTGTCCATTAGTAGAATAGGGGGATCCCTGGGATAAATTTCCTATTTCCCATCCATGGATAAGTTGTGCTTGAATTTGGAAAGTGATGAGCTTTGTTTTACATGAATGGGGAGTCTGCTACAGAGCAATGATATCCTCTGTGAGATACACCTGTATATCCAAACCATTCTGTTGATGGCGCAGAAAAGGTTTACATCCCTGGACTGAGTAGTTTTGATGCCTGTTTGGCTTTATGATGTGTAGTAGGTTCATCAATACTGAGTCAGGGGATGCCTTGTATGCCAGACACAGGTCACCTCTTACTTGTGTATAAGAGACTGGGTAATGTGACAAAGCTTTGAGGTAGCCCATGTAGGGCCAATTGTTTAACCCCTGTATTATTATCATAAGTTATTTATGTGGGCATTACAGCAATTCCACAGTTTTCACTTCTGTCTCAGTTTTAAGCATGTTCTGATTTCTCCCATTTGCAGCCATTACAGTTGTCTTGCTGTACTCCATTTCATCCTATGGGCCTTCAGTTTTGCATTCCATTCCCCTAACATTTGCTGAAGTTCTTGTTCTGAGTCTGCCTGTAATGCTACATCATCTGCATATAACAGATTTGTTGACCTCTCCCACCAACCTTTTTGCTAATGTAGTCCAACACCAGTATGAACAACAGCAGTCTCAGAGCTGAACCCCAGTGCACACACACTCACACAGGAAACTCCTTTGTTAGTCTAAACTCTGTACCTGCACTTACCCCAGATCATGATCATATCTGCCTTGTCCTCATCTAAGTTTGCTGATTTCCATACCTTCATTTTCTTAATGCTGCTCTTACTTCAATGATCCAGAGGGTAGCTGAATGTAAGAAAATACCACTGCTGTTGCTGGGTCTTGATGCAGGGAAAGCATTTGACAGAGTAAGTTGGGAGTTTATGAGCAGGCCAATGGAAGCATTTGTATTCCTTGATAAAATTATGAGGTTGATTAGAAGGATATATGAGGGATCAGAGCTGAAAATTAAAGTGGGAGGGTTCCTCTCTGATATTTCTTTTTGAGAAGAGGGACTAGGCTTTCCCCTTTGTTATTTGCACTATATTTAGGACCATTGGCAAAGAAAATAAAAAAACTCAAAAATTCAAGGATATAATTGGCATGACAGTCAAGAAACGCTGGCTGTATTTGCAGATGATATTATTTTATACCTGATAAAACCAGAAAAAGGACACTTCAGTGTTGTGGAACATTTTCAGGCAGTTTTAAATTTTTTGGAATACAAAATGAATGAAGCTAAAACAAAGGCAATAGCGGTAAATTATGTACCCACACACAGATTGGTTCAGCAATATCCATATTTATGGGGACATGATAAAATTAAATACTTAGGAATATGGATTATAATGGATTCTGATGTAGCAGCTAAGGATATGTGGGAAGAGTGTAAACAAAAGATAATACAAAAACTGAGAAATTGGAAGCTTTGTTATATGGACATGGATAGAAAGATACTAGCATTTAAAATGTTTTTAGTCCCTTTGGTTTTATACACAAGTCAGGCATATTTTCTTGACCAGAGGAGCAGGTGTGGATAGCAATTAATAAAGACCTGAAGGATTTTATCTGAGAGGGGAAGATAACAAGAGTCAAGTGGAATAAGCTGATTCTTCCAATTGAACAAGATGATTTGGAATTACCTGATTTGAAGGGGTATTTCAGAGCTACAGAGTTAAGGCTATTATAAATGGCACAGGCAGAAACCTGTAATTCAAAATGGAAAGGGATGATGATGAAGCAGGGAAGTTCAATAAACAAGAAAAGACTGGGATTTTGGATGTAGATCCTTAAGGAGATTAACAATAACCATGCAGAATATGATATTCATAAAGTAGCAGAAAGTATTCTAAGAACTAAGCCAACACAGGGATGGAGGAAGGAGATTCTGCCAATAGGGATGACTGCAATTAGGGATACAGACAATAGGCAATAGGGGAATGGAATTTATTGGAGGAACCTGGCAAAAGAACAAAGGGATTGGGTGCAAATAATGAAAGAGGGAAAGGTAATAGAATGGGAAGAATTTATTTGGACTGCAGGCTAAAGACTGCCTTCCCTATCAAGCACTGATATCAGAGTATAGACAAAGAGAAAGAAATATGGGGATCCTAAGTGAAAGAGCAATACTGGTAGAGTTTCTAGTAGAATCTAGAATAGAAGCAGCTGGTAAAAAAGGAATAATTAGTACAGTATATCAAATATTGCATGATAACTATAAGAATCAATCAGAGGGGATTAGAAATATTGGGAAGAGAGACTGGATAAGCATTTCACAAAGAAACAATGGGGGTGCATGTATGTATGTTTCCCAAATATGCAACAGTCTAGAAGATTTAGGATCTTTGTTTGGAAGTGTTTCATAGGAGGTTTATACCCCAAGTGTACTCCAAAGAATTTTTCCGTAGGTGGACAGCAAATGTTGGAGGTGTGACTGGGAAGAAAGAAGTAATTTGGAACATATTTTCTAGGACTGTAATGAACTGGCAGACTTTCAATATTCCCTGCAGACTGCTCTGTTGGAGATACTGAGTGAGCAAATGATACAGAATAGGAATTGCTTAGACATAGTAAGGCCTTGCTGAGTCTAATTATGGTGGCTGCCAAAAAGTAATTAGTAGAAAATGGAAATCAAAGTCTAGACCAATTTTACTAGAAGTAGTGAATATTGTAACAGAGATAAAACGACTGGAACTGGGATCTTTAAAAAAATGGTAGGAGCAAATTACATAGAAAAAATGGGAATTATGGGAGCAATACATGCAGTGGAGGAACGATATTTAAAAGAAGGCAGGATTTGAATGAGCTATGTAATGTTTGAATGACAATGACTAGATAGATTATAAGTGATGTATAATGTCTGCAGATAAAATTATGCCAATATGGTTTGTGATGCATTTTTGCAAATAAAATAATTTCAGTACGGTTTGTTTTCATTTATATTAATGTATGATTGGGTTTACTATCAAAAGTTTGAAATTCATTTGGTCTAACATTCATTTGGTCGACTAATTAATACTAAGTAGTTCATTTGGTTGACAGACAGTGCTGTCGACCTTCTGTCAACCTTATGTTGACAACAGGCAAGGATTTATCCTTGTCAGCACTGTTGTGCGATCCTGGAGTTGTAATATATAAGTAGTGGGGGGTGTGGGGGTGCAGGGGGCACAGCCCCCCTGCAAAAACACTAGTGTTAGTTTGAGATGTGTGTCAACCATTTAAATGTAGACATTTTGGTGTCAATATTATGACCTGTCTAAGTAATGATTTCGACCAAATGAACGTCGACCAAATGAATTTCAACCTTTTGATAGTAAACCATATGATTGCCTATGTCATACATGATAATTTAATAAAGATATTTCTTGTTTAAAAAATGCTGGTTTTACTTCTTGTATGGTGAGCCCTTCTTTCTCTTTGGTATTGTCTGGGGCAGTATAGCTTCTGTGGGATTTCCTTTATTCAGAATCTGCCAGAAGTATGCTTGCATCTGCTATTCATGTCTTATGGATTGCTGAGCAGGTTGCTCCTGGAATCACTTATGAACAGTGTTTGATGACTATCTCCTTTTCATCCTTCTGTCATTGCCTTGATTCCTGATAGAGTTTCTCTGTGCCATCTGCAGACTCACTTTCCAAAAGCTGGTAGAGTACCTCTGATGTTATGTTCATTGCTATTGTGACTGCTTTTTTAGCATCTTTGCTAGCCGGCTTGTATTCCTTCTTTAATGACTTCTACTTTTTCCTCTACCTCTGCTTTCCTCTCTCTTCCTTATATACATTATTTCCATATCTGGCCTGGTTGTGTATCTGTTCTATAATCCTCACTTGTGCTGTTGTGACTTTGCCATTCTTCTTTAAGTCCAATTGTTTCCCCTTTTTTTCTGAGATGCTAGAGCCACAAGTGTTCCTTTGAACTCTTGTGCTTAGACTCCATTAAACTTCCAAGTCTTCAGCCAAGTCTCTGTTGACCTTGGAGCTTTCTCTGACCACAGACTGCAATGGACTATGGCCATCAGCAGTTTATGCCATGGTCCAGCTGTTTCACAGGAGGTGATTTTGCAGTCTCTGACTCTACACCGGTGCCCTTTCCTTACTGAGAGGATGTCTACTTGAGTTCCATGTTGGCCACTTTTTTATGTGATATTTTGACTGTCTCTCTTCCTGAACCATGCATTAGCCACTATCAAGCCATTTTCCAGAGAGAATTCTAGAATGGCCTATCCTTCTTTATTCCTGTTGCCCCACCCATGTGGACTCAGGAAGTCCTCGTATCCTGTTCTGTCTGTCTTGATGTGAACATTCAGGTCCTCCACTATTCACGCTAATTCATGTTGTCTTGCTTTATCTAGAATGTCCTGCAACTGATGCCTGAATTCAATCTTTTCCTTGCAATCACACATCTGTAGTAGGGCATATGCTGAGATTGTAAATACTGCCCAGTCTTTACACTGATGATATCCTTCACTGTCTTCTGAAGACTCTCCGTCACCACAGTTCACACACCATTTCTAGTCACCCCCCCCCCCACGAGAAGTAGACTCAAGATCTCAAGCAAAGTGTCCTTGCTGCACTGCCCCTCTGTCTTGTCTCCTGGATACACAAGATATCCAGCCTCCTCCTTACCATCATGTTATCCATTTTTAGGCTGTGTTATGTCATTGAACCTATACTGAGTGTTCCTCACACTTTTGTTGCTGTTAGACTGTCTGCCTTGAAATATCATTCTAAAGGGATATCTAGCTAGTTTGTCTGTCTGTGGTAGCCCTGCACTTGCAGCAATCCTTTGCTGTGTTTTTACATTAGGAGGGCTGGGGTTATTCATCCAGTGGCAATAGGTGTTGCCTGGTCTATAGGACTTGATAAACACAAAAGGCTTTAAGTGTAGTTGTTTTCTTAGCCAAGAGGCTCAGAAGTCAGTTTTCTATATTTTTAGTGATGGTATAAATTTGGATAATTTGTGCTAAGCTGCTAACCATGCAGCAGTACCCTGTACAGACAGAAACATCTAGAAAGGAAATGTGTCCTATATAACTATCCATAGAACTGTACCCTGTAAGTATAAATACCTTGCCACTGACATGCTTAGAACAGCTAGTTTGCGCATCAAGTAGAAATACCATTACATTTAGTATAATTTAGTATTATATAGCCTAGTCTGCCTTCAGCCCCCCCCCCCTCCAAAAGCACCCTTAGTAGCCCTATGTTAACCCCTGTATGCCACACTGATGTAGTTCACCAATTAAAGGACCAGACAACATGGATATGCAATTTCCTAACTTCTCTGCAGCCATCTTTGTGGACATGGGTATCTTGAGGCAGTATAGCAATTGATCCATGTTTAGTGACAACCACTTCATCCTTAAAGTAACAGATACAGTATGCAAGAGGTATACATACACAATGTCACTGGATGTTAAATTCTCCTATACAAGCACACATCAGATTGTCAAAACCATGCAGACAAAACCAACCACATGTAGCATGCAACACACACATAGACTAGTATATGCTGAGGCACTTAAATGTAATCTTCCTAAACATGTAAGATCTCCAAGGTCTTCCATCAGCAAAGGTTATCTTCAGCAAACCCAAAAGCACTCAAAAAAAAGCAACACCTTATGCCACACATACAGCCACAGTCAGTAGAGCCCCAAATACATAGCTCATAAGGCAAGCAAACACACTTTCGAGAACTTTTGTCATAAGGGACTCCACTGTATGACAATCAGATGTCCCTCTATCTAGGCTGAACAAGAAGCTAGTAACAGTTAGTGGCCTATCTGGAGCCAGGATCAGCAAAATTGCATGTGCACTAAAGTCATTGCACCACAGGTAGCAGCATGATTTGACCATAGTCCATGTATGTATAAATCATCTGAGACATACCTCCCTGAACTATATGAAGACCGACATTATAGATATCTCTCTCTCTCTGTGTCTCAGGCTGTTTTGAGCCTAGCATTGAGCAGCATATTATCTTCATCAGGGATAATGCCACAAAATTAACAAAAGATGATTCATTTTAACAACTGGCTCAGTTTCTGGTGTCATTCTAAGGGGATGCAATACTGGTCAGCATGAGAGTACATGGTTAACAGACCACATTGTTTTGTTAGCAATGGTCTGCACCTGTCTCATCTGGACATTTGTGTGCCTCTGGACATTTGAATACTCGCTAAAACTTTATCCTACCCCATTGAGCCTTTTTTAGGCAATGCTAAATTGACAAACCTACCAACATATCAAAACCAATGAAAGTTAACCTCAAGGTGTTACTGCTCAATGCCTGGAGCCTAAGAAAGAGATTGCATCCCTCCAAGCCCTCCTCCCCCTGGAGAATATAGATATCTGTGCAGTTACTGACACATGTTTAAAACCACAGAGAGTCCCCTGGCAGTTCAAGGATTCAGTGCCTTCCACAGTTTTAGACCAGTAACTGCACAGACAGATTACCTTTACTTGATCGACTGAGCAGAAGAGTGAAGATCATATTCCCAAGACGAAAAGACCAGAAACCCATTATTAATGAAACTCCATAGCACCAAAACCTGAGTACTGATCATCCAATTGCCCATGTCTCAAAACACTCTTATGACTGCAGATCGCACAGCAGTCATAAGAACACATTCTGCAGGAAAACTGAGCAAAAAATTAATGGATTCTTTTTTTATATAACAGTACATTGGAATTATTTAAGGTTGCATGTAAAGAGAGCTTTGGCAGCATTAATTATCTGGGCATATCTGTTTCCAAAAATTTAACAGAACGTAGATTGGAATTAAACCTTAATCTTAAACAAACTTTTTTGAACAGATATCCGCACTTCTTCAGTTGCCACACAATGTAGCAAAAGAGAAGTTTGGTAAGGTAACCATATAAAATGTTGGGACCTGGAGCATGGAAACTAAATGGCAAAAGAAACAGGCTTACATATACTAATTCCAGGATGACCACTTCTCAGAATATACCCTTTTCTCCAAGGTATGGCGATCTCAGAGTTAGTATATATAAGTTCAGGCCGTGGGGGCTTGCCTTCCTGCAAAAAACAAGTTTAAAGGAGAAGAGCAATGTTTGGGATTCACGCTTTTCTTGCATTTCCAATCTTTTTTTTTTTGGTGTGTTGGCACTCAGCATTTCGAGTATTAACATTTCAATATCGAACCATTTGGAAAAGGGACACATGATTATAGACTGTCCTGGTTGGTTTTGGAAGATGTGGTATTTCTCAAGGAACCTGAGCTATTAAACAAATTGTTTATTGAGAAGGGTTACCCTAAGGGCTTCTTAACTGAAAGTGACAATGGGATTAAAGAAAAAATGATGGCTAAATTAATGCCATTTTGCACCGGGTTCAGGTACCTTTACCTTACGGCAGAGGCAAGAAGTAAGATGAGAGATACTCAAGGGCCACAGCTTTCCTTTTAAATATATGACTGGACAGGTGAAAAAAGTTATTGACAGAAACTGGACTGCTGTTTTTGGTCCAGTGGTTGGGAATGGAAAGGTGAAAAAAGTTATTGAGAGAAATTGAACTGCTGTTTTTTTTGTCCAGTGGGTGGGGCTGATTAGTTAGGGTCCAAACCTACCTTTGTGTACAAAAAAATTTGATTTAAAGGCCATATTATAGAACAAAATATTGTGAATAATGCTCAAAATGAGATCAATTTGGTGTTGTTCACAATGTAGATACATACTTGAAAGTGTAAATATCACTGTTGCAACATACGTAAGGATTATCCGCTATAAAGGACATTTTAATTGTAACACTAGTGGAGTAGTCTAACTTGCCATTTTGTCTGTCTTGTCCATCATTTTATGTGGGGAAAACTAAGCAAGTGGTAGTAACATACATGCCAGAATATATCAGCATGTTTACCCAATCAAGAACTAATACATAGGGCCTCCATACTGTTTAAGTAGGGGGTAAGGGCTGAGTTGGTGGACATAGTGCGGGGTCCTGTAGTTAGCTATGATGTGATAAGTGGTTTTGTTTATAGTAAGCTGGATGTGGAGGAGTTCCAGGCCATTATATTGTATAACAAGTCTGAAGATGAGACATTTTTTTAGGAATATAGAAACACCTCCATCATTAGTGCCTTTGTCTAATACAGTGGGTCTGTACAAGTGACATGCAATGAAGCACTGCACTGATGGAATGCTTTCACTGGTTTCCAACCAGGTCTCTGTGACAATATATATATATATATATATATATATATATATATATATTAATATTTCCAGTCTGAGTACTGCTTGTAGGTGTGTATTTTTTTTATTTTATTAAGACTCATAGAATTAAATAGTAATACCTTAATGTTGCCCAGATTCTAGTAGACAGACATTGCTTAGAAAGGCACTGTGGGGGGTGGACAAGGTTTTAGCCAGTATATATATATATATATATATATATATATATATATATATATATATATATATATATATATACATGTATAAACACTTGGGAGGAGAGGTGCAGGATATTTCTTGTACAGTAGTTAGGACTGTCCACCATTTCCTCCCAGGATGATATATATTGTACCCCCGTTTAATGACATAATCTAAGCCAACTGTTGAAGTCAATTAACTTTTGTTTATATTGAGGGGCCATTCTTACTGATGGCAGAATAGTACTCAAGGTTAGGTCCATACTTCCCTCAGACACATATTCTGAGAGCTCCACCATGTCTCTTTTCATATGGTCTTAATCTTTTTAATTTCTTCAAATCTTTTGAGTTTCTAATAGCATGACAGGAATGACCCCACTCCTAAGTCAAAGTATGATTAAAGTTCATGAAGTTAGTATTGTTTCAGTCTTTGATATCAGCCAGGAGTGCTCTTCGCAGCATCCACAATATGCCCAGTAATGACTCCTTCTGCAACTCGTATAGAGTTACATGTATTGGTAACATATCTAAATACGACTGTAGATTCTTTTTTATAAGAGCTGTTGCTCCTACTACTATTGGAACTGTCTGGGAATCTTTCTTCCACTGCAAATCCTTATATTTTATTACTTTGTGTCTCTTTGTACACAAGACAACATAGTCACTGGATGTAGCAATTTCAATGATCAATGCTACTTTTGTCTTCTTTTCATGGACCACAACATCCAGTTTTCTCACATCTGTCTTTTGAACTGTTGGTAAAGGGTGATCCCATGTAATGTAGACTCCATCATTTTCTATGATGCTTTGTGGCTCACGTTTCCAGTGTTTTTCTGCTACTTCAATATTATAATGTTTGCAAAATCCCCAGTGCAACAGTCTAGCCATATTATTATGCCTTTCTGTATACAGTCCTTCTGCCATTAGTATATCACAACCAGCAATGGGGTGTGCGAATGTTTCCAATTCTGTTTTACAAAACCTACATTTGTCTGTTTTGTCCACAAGTTCAATGGACTTTGTAAACCAACTGGTATGTAGCCCACTATATTGGGCTGCCAATATTTTATCTTTTGGTTTGAATTCACCTCTCCTTAACCATTCCTGTCTTCAGTCCAGATCAACATGAGGTTCTTCCAGGAGTTTTCTATACTTGCAACTATACTTATGCATTTTTCACATTTCTTCCCTTCCCATCTGATCTTTCACCTTATATTCTTTCTTTCATTTCTTTTGTTACATTCAGTTGCTGCCTGAATTTATCTACTTCTAGTCTGATTTCTATTCCTGCTTGACATTATGTTTCTGCTAGACTACGAAGGGAAGTCATCTTAGTTTTATTCTCATCATGTTTCAAAACTTTTACTATATTTGGGTCTTATGAGGTCAGCAGATATATATGCAGTCCCACAACTGCAATCTATACATGTAATAAATTTCAAGTAGGCACATACCTCCTTCGGAACGGGGAATATATAATCTTGGTATGCACTGATTTTTATAAAACATTTGATGAGCACGAAGCATCCTTCTTGTTTTCCTGTCTGATCTATCCAACACCTTTTGGGTCAGTCAATCACACTCAAAATTGTATGTTAGGACAGGAAGAGCAAATTGGTTTATAGCTTGAATTTTGTTCCTAGATGTCATCGCTGTTTTCAGGATTAATTTAAGTCTTCTAAAATATTCCTTAGTAAGTTTTATTTGCATTTGCTCATGTTTTATTGTTGATCCTTCATCAGTTCCCAAATATTTATACACTCCCTCTTGCTCGAGTTCTTTTGTATCACATTCTTGCTCCAAACTGATGTTTCTTGGTGCTGCAGCTTTCCTGATTTAAAGGTTGCTCTTGCACATTTATCAAGACCAAATGACATTCTTATTTCATCTGAAAAAGTTTTAACTTCTTGCAGTTGTACTTTCAATTCCTCATCTGATGAACTATACAGTTTTAAATCATCAGCAAATACAAGGTGAGAAGTCTTTATACTTTGTTGCTTTCTGGGAGCCAAATTATAGCCATGACCTAATCTGTTAAGCAGACAGCTTAATGGGTTAAGGGCAAGGCAAAAGTGCAACGGTGATAGAGAGTCACCCTGGAATATCCCCCTTTGGATTTTTATCCATGGAATAATAATTTGTCCTGTATCATGGCTTAACTGCAAAGTGGTTTGCCATTGTTTCATGGTCACAGTGATGTAATTTATAAGTGTAGGGTGCATCTTATACATTTTAAGCACTGTTTTATCTATGACTGTGGGATACTGCCAAATGCTTTTTTGTAGTCAATCCATGCCATACCTCAATTCTTCCCCCTTTTTTATAGTTCTCTACTATGACTTTAACAACAAATGATCCATTGTTCCATATGACTTTCTTGTATTGCCCTTTTGTTCTATCGTTATAGTTTTCTTCTAAATTACTATAAACTCTGTCAGCATCAATTCCAGTGTATTGCTTATACATTGTCGGAAGGCAAGTTATTGGTCTATAATTTTTATGGTAGTTTGCAGGTTCTCTGTTAAGTAGGAGCATTGCTTTTCCTGTTGTTAGCCAGGTCGGTGTCTGTTCAGGGTGCGCATATAAATAGTTCTTACTCATGGCTAAATCTTTGTGTAAAGATGTTAATACTTTTAACCAGAAGTTAGGTACTGCATCTGGGCCTGGGGTTTTCCAGTTAGAGGCTTTTCTTAACTTTGTTTCAATCTCTCTGGCTGTCATTTCATCCAATTTCATATCCTGTACCTTTGAACTTCTTATTCTTTCTTTTACTTCTTCTATCCATTTAGCATGTTTGTTATGTTCCATAGGATCTTCATAAATACTTCTCCAAAATGTATCTATTTCTTTTTTTTGGTATTCTTTCATCTCCTTTTACCTTGTTTCCCAATGTTCTATAAGTTCATAGCTTCATAGGACAATACTAGGCTATTGGTCTGGAAGCCCTTATAAGCCTAGCCAAGAATTTCACCCATGTTCCCACAAAATCAGCACCTGTTTTCCCTGTGCAGGGACACAGGTGGGATCCCAGGGGTATATTTTCTGTTTCCCATCCAGCCGTCTAGGTTCCTCTTAAAGAGAGCTAGTGAAGTACTCTGCTTGACATGGAAAGGAAGTCTATTCCACAGATGGGGGAGTCGGGACACAAATCTTTCCCACTAACAAGTTCTATTAATGTCACAGACCAGGTTGAGACCTTGTGTGCGGGTTGCGTGAGGGAAGTTTGACTTACAGATATGCAGCAACTCCAACAAGGCTGAGTCTGAAAAGGCCTTGTATGCCAGACACAGGTCACCTCTGAGCAGTCTGTATGAGATGGAATAGAGGGACAGGGCTTTTAGCCTATCTGTACAGATAGGTGTTTGAGACCCTGGATTTTCCTGGTCAGGAACCTCTATGGTCTCTCCAACTGCTGCATGTGCTTGGCAAGGTACATGCCAGAGGGGGCATTGTACTCAATAATGGGTCTGATAAGGGAAGAGTACAGGGATGTTATGACCTCCTTGTTCCTGGATGAAATAGCCTTACTTATGAGGTGGACCATGTAGAAAGCCTTCCATACAGTGGAGGGAACATAGTGTTCACAAGCCAGGTTGCTGTCAACCTGGGTGCACAAGTCCCTCAAGACTGATTGCATGCTTAGTACATTGGCATTCAGTTTGAGGCCATGCTTCTGGCACCAGTCATTAGTTTGATTAAGGCCCTCTTGGAGGATGTTCACATCACTTGGGGAACTTATGACAGTGCCCAACTTGCAGTCATCTGCAAACTTGGTCAGCCATAGACCACTGGTTTTTGCTTGCACCTCAGAAAAGTATATCCCAAATAGTAGAGACCCTAAGACCAACCCTTGGGGTATACCCCTTGTTACAGGTGTATTACAAGAGGTGGCTTCCCCTATTTTGACTGAGTGGGTTCTATCAGTGAGCCAGTTAGCTACCCATCTGGTAACATATGGGTTGATGCCTAGATGGGAGAGTTTATCTATTATGCCCGAGTGGGGAATAGTGGGAAAGGCTTTGCCTAGGTCTAGGTAGCTGGTGTGCACTGTCTTGCCTTCATCAAGGGTTTTGATGACTGATTCAAAGAAGGTGACCAAGTTTAACAGACATGATCATCCTTTGATGAAACCAAAATGTGTGGGATCAAGTGTTTGGAGACTGCCAATGTCCTTGTTTATAAGGTCTATGATAATGCGTTCCATGGCCTTGCAGATCAGGCTAGTAAGGCTGATGGGCCTATGATTGCCTGGGTCGGTAGATGCTCCACCTTTGTGCAGAGAGATGACAGTGGCTCTCCTCCATTCTGCTAGGATGAAGCCAGTGCACAGGCTTTGGTTGACTAGGGTGCCTAATGGTGTTGAGAGCTCTTGCCTGAGTTCATGTAGGACACAGCCAGGGATGTTGTCGGGTCCCATGGAGGCTGTATTTTTTGCCTTTGAGAGGGCATTAATAACCTTCTCACTGGTGATGGGGGGGAAGACAGGTGCTGGGGATGTCCTGGATTACTGATGGGGGGGACAGGGGGCTGAAGTTTTCACTGAACTTGTCTGCCAGCAGGTTGTCTATATCTATGGCATTTGTGTATGTGTTATTCTTGACCACCAATTCAGTGTAGATTTGGGAGTTACCTTTGAGATTCTGGACATAGGCCAAGAAGGCCTTGTGATTGTCTTTAATGGATATGGCCAATCTAGACTCAAAGTTAGCCTTGGAGGTTTTCACCAGTGACCTTATTTGCTGGTTCAGACATTGAAGAGATTGCTTCCAACTTGGCACCTGCTCATTCTTCGTCCTGGACAGCAATTTCTTTCCTTTTAGTATAGAGTCTGTTTATTGCTTCTGTCCACCAAACAGGTTTACTCTTCCTTGAGGAAGATGATTTGGCCCTGTCAGGTATTGCTGAGTCCATGCAGCTATATAGCTATATAGGTACTCGTATAGTTTTTTGGTGTAGGCTTGGACATTAGTGCTTGATTCAGTTGAAGGGATGGTGACTGTGAAGCTTCTTATACCTATTCTCAGGAGGTTGTAGTCAGCTTTGGGAAAGTTTTTTTGTTTGACCCTGGCAAGGGGGGGGGGGGTCAAGGCAGATGGTGACTTCAAAAGTGATTGCTTTATGGTCAGATCTTACCAGAGAGGATGACATTGTAGGAGTGCTACAGTGGCTACTCATGTTGGTTCGTACCAGGTCCAGGATATTTTCACCTCTTGTGGGGATGTCGACCAGCTGATCCAATGCATTGGCATTGACGAAGTCGAGAAATCTCTGTGCATTCGTGCTTGAGCTAGAATAGGTCTTCCACTCTATGGTTTATTAAATTTATTCTCAGACACAACAGATTATAGATATATTTACAAAATCTTATGCAAAACAATTTGACTCCACAAAAAGGGGTGGTAAGTTGTCCTAGTGACATCAAGGTAACCCCAGATACTGGAATCAAATTAGATTATATTGAAAAAGAACTGTGCAAACTGGATCCAACCAAAGCACAAGAAGGAGACAGAATTAGTAACAATGACCTGCGAACACTTTAGCAAAAACTTACAGTACCATTCTATCTATTATTCACTAGGTCATATAAATATGGGGAGATTCATCAAGACTGGAGACGTGCTTATAAAACCTGTTTTTAAGGGAAAGGGGAGTAGGACAAACCCAGAGTCATAAAGACTCTTAAGTCAACTTTCATTTTGTGGAAAAATAATGGAGAAGGTAATATTGGATAAGTTATTGTCAGAAATGGATAGGGTGGAACTTGAAACCATATATCAGCATGCATATGTTGAAAACAGATTTATTACCACCTGTAACATGATGTTCTATAACAATATAATAACAGCTATGAATGAAAAATTGTGCTGTGATGTAATTTATATAGATTTAACTTTAGCATTTGACAGGGTCATAAACATAACACAGATCAATAAATTAGTAAAACTAGGTATTGAGGTACTCTTGATAAGATGGATAGCTGCATGGCTTACAAATAAGACATGCCAAGTATAATATAGCAACTGGACAAGTATAATCCTTGGTTACAGTCAGGGTGTCCCACAGGGCTCTGTCCTAGGCCCTTACTTGTTTAGATTGTATCTTTCAGACCTAACTTTTTCATCTGAGATGTTCTAAAGTCTATATGCAGACGACCCAAAATTGGGTAAACTGATTACATGTGTTACAGATAAGGCATGTCTGCAAAATAACTTGACTAAACTGACCATTTGTTCACAGGAGAATAATAAATACATCAAAAACTAAGCATATGAGATTTGGTAGGCATAAATTGAAAGGTGAATATTTAATTCAGCACATAGTGATTGAAACTGTAGACTCGTTTAAGGACCTGGGTATATGGGTAGATTCAGATATGAGTTTTTCTAATTATATCAACCAGTTGGTTAATGATAGTTATAGAACTATAGGTTGTATAAAAAGATTTATAAAGTCTAGGAAATCAAAAGTAATGAAGTCATTGTTTGTTAAGACCCAAACTTGAGTATGGAATAACAATATAGAAGCCCTATAAGAAAACAAGCATGAATAAACTGGAAAGAGTACAACAGAAATATACCAAGGGTATCCATGGATGTGAAAATTAAAGTTATTATGAAAGACTAAAATATCTGAACTTGTACAGTGTCTCTTACAGATATTTAAGAGGAGATCTTATTCAGGTATATAGGGCATTTAGGGACAACTACCTCTGGGAATGTCTGGGGTTATCAAAAAGTACTAGAGAATCATCACCTATGTAGAAGATTCTATAGGAATGAGAAGTGTACTAATTGGTTCTCTGACAAAGTAGCTGATGCAAGGAACAGACTAGCAAATTACATTAAAGCAAGTACTAGTTTAGATATTTTATGAACAGCCTGGATACTTATTATGGAAAGAAGTGTTTTGGTATATTGGCAAGCTAGAAGGGCATTAATGCCCATTCTTGAAATATTTGTATTTATGTATGTATGTATGTATCTATGTATGGTTGGGTAGTTAAAGACACCCAGGATCAGAGTAGGGGGGTTGAATCTTGATGGATTCAAGTAAGTCCAAATAGGTGGCGTGGGCCTCCTGAGTCATGCTTGGGGGTCTGTAGTTAGCTATGATTTTAATAGGTGTTTTGTCAAGAGTTAACTGCACCTGGAGTGTCTCCTGTGTGTCATACTGTTTGACCAGCCTGGATGTGTGCATGTCTTTGATAAATATTGAAACTCCACCTCCTTTGGTTTTGTAGTCCTCTGTTTGGGGTCTGAAAGTATGGTAGGACAAGTGACCTGGTAAGGTTGGGGTTCTCTCCGCAGCTTTGAAACACATTTCAATGACTGCACAAATGTCAGCATCTTCCAGGGCAAGAAATGATTGCAGTGAGTGCAGCATGACCTTTAAATTTCATTTAGAAAAATGTTTCACATTGGTAATTTTGTTCTTGTGACTTTGCCTAAAAAAAGCTCTATGGGGGAGGCAAGAGCCTTTACCAGAAGCCTGAAGCCCAGGGAAGACAGATGAAGGCCATCTCCAGCAAAGCATCATAGTCTGTCAATCATGTACTCCCAGGCTGTCAGGTACTAGATCCCCTTCAAATGACACCAGAAACTAAGCCAATTGTTAAAGTCAGTCATTTTCTGTTTGTACTGAGGCATCATTCTGGGTGATGGTAGGATGCTGCTTAAGGCGAGAGACATACCTGCCTGGGACACATATTCAGCAAGCTCAATCATGTCTCTTTTCATATAATCCAGAGAGATACATCTCAAGTCATTCACAGCAACATGGACTATGACAGAGTCATAAGAGTACCTGTTGCTGAGAGATGTGAGTGCATGACTTTCCACTTGTCTAGTCTGTTGAAGGGCACATCTGTGTGTCTCATGATAGAGTCTTCTATGATTAGTATGTTGGGTTTGCGGCTGGGCTTTTGAGGCTGTGAGACACAGGCATGTGTACTATGTCTGGTGCTTGGTGCGGTGAGCTGTGATATGTCTGTGCTTTTCCCTCGGAGGTCTCTTTTGTTTAGCTATGCTTTTGTTGAGGACCTCCACATATGTAGGAATGTATTGTACAGGTATAGGTAGTGTTAGAGGTGCGGTGTTTGTGGTGTTTGTGTAGACAACCTTCTCAGTGAAAGATGTACTGGCTTGTGATTGAGACAGCAAGGATTCTAGGTTCTTAATGTAATTGCATCTCTCACATATTGTGTTTCTAGGTGTTTTTTTTTTTTTGGTTCATCAGTAAATTGCTTATTTTGTACTTTTCCTTTATATTTATTTGTGTATCTTCTAAGTTTTTCTGCCTCTGCTGATATTTTTGGTTTATTATTTGTAAGAGTGCATGATAAATCCAGATCCATTATAATACTGCGCATTGCTTTATCAAGTCTATCTTTCTGAGTATTTTTGTTGATCTGATCCCTCTTCTATACTCTTCTAACAGTGATACTTCTTGTCTTAATTGCTTTATAGTTTTCTCTATTCGATAGTTCCACGATGGTATTCAATTTCTCCCCTTCCTTTCCCTTACTACCCTGTGTTTATGTGGTATAATTTTATCTGTTATTAATTTAGCTGCACAGTAATATATGCTGTTTACTTCTGTTATACATGGATCTCTATGGATAGTGTTCATTTGTTTTATCAAACTTCTAACTTTTTGGGTTTTATTGACCCTCCGCAGTCTGTTTCTTTCACTGACCTTAATATGTCTATCTATCTCAGTTAAATCAAGCAACTCTTCTCTTAGCTCAATTTCTTCTAAACCGAGGCACATTTTCTTCATTTTCTGCAGGCATTCTATAGAAAGATCCATAGCATCTTCCTGTGGCACACTCTTCAAATTCATCCTGTATTATCCATTGCTCTGTCATATGTGAACTCACTTGCCTATCATTCCTCAACATTTACTGCATCATAGTTGCCACAGCTTCAAGTGAACGTTTATACTGGTTTCCTGTGGAAGGCTCCAAAATATCTTTATATGACAACCGACCAGTTGCTTCCCATTCCACTGATTTCTCTTTAATTTGGATGTCTATTGCTCTATCCTGCTGTGTTGCTTTCTGAGTTAGATTTTCTACACCGAATCCTTCATTTCACAGGTACTCCATAACCTCAGTTTCTATTTATTTAACGTCTCCATCACTAATCTCCTTTTCTAATTTTCCTCTTTGTTTTATTTTTTGTATTGTAAAGTTTTTCATGTCTGGATTCCTTTGCCTGTATTTCTCTTCAAATATCTTTGGTGCTGCTCTTTTTGTACTGATTAGTTTGTTTCCTCTTTTACATAAATATTACACCATATTAAATCTCTTTTTCTTTCCCATGTCCATATTTCTTCTTCAAATGTTTCCTGATCTTCCTGTTTCTCCTTGCTTTGGGGACACGTTCTATCATGCTGTGATGTAACCTGCTAGACCTTCTAAATCAAATTCGTCACTTCACATTCATTCTATAACTTCAAATTCTATTTTTTAACTTCTACTTTACTAATCTACTTTTCTATATTCCCTCTTTGGATTATTATTTTTTTATTATAAAATGCATATCTGGATGCCCTTACCTACATTTCTCTTCGAATATCTTTGTGGCTGCCTTTTTTGTATCGATTAATTTGGCTTTCAACTTTGCATAAATGCTGCACCATATCAAATCTCTCTTTCCTATGTCCATATTTCTTTTTTATACTTTTCAAAACTCTCTAGGTTTTGTTGTTTACATTTTCACACTTCCTCAGATGCTTCTTTTTCCAAACAGATCAAAGTTTCATGGTCTATTTAATGTTTTCCCAAATCTGTTGTATTAATGAACACAACTTTTTATTCGAAGCTTCTGACAGTTTTTCTTGTGGAAGTATTTTTCTGTCCTCTAATTTCTCTCTTAATCTTTTTGTATATCTTGTGTCTGTAAATTCTGGACTTTTTGCATAATAGTAACAATACATAATTTATTTCTTATCCTCAATAGTCCACTCTATTGTCTTTATGGCTCTTCTTTAGCCCATCATTTTTTGTGACTTTTGTGGACTATTACTTCCTTCAGGGGAGGGCTACACACCCCCGGCTCTGGCCTGATCCCATTGTAGGAATGTGTCTGTATTGAGGATTCTACACTGTCATTTCTCCAACCCTGGCACCAGTGCACCCACCAGGATTGGGCACTTTTTTACCTAGGATCTTGTGCACCCAGCTATCTTTTTTCATTTTTGACCTACTTCTGTCCATGATATATACTATATAAAATACAGTATATATATATATATATATATATATATATATATATATATATATATATATATATATATATATATAAATATATATATATATATATATATATGTATTCAGTATTTTGAGCTTTCAGTATTTTGGTCTTCAGTATTATGAAGTTTTGCCGTTTTCAGTATTTTGAAGTTTCAGTGTTATGAAGTGAATCCATATATATATATATATATATATATATATATATATATATATATATATTTATATGGATCTAGGACTATTGAATGAAAGTTCAATAGTCTGAATCCACAATAACCAAACGCACTTTAATGAAAGCGCTTTCACCGAAAAAGCGCTTTTGTTAAAGTCCATTCAAAAACAAAAAACAATAAATCTTCTTTTATGCAGGGGGGCAAGCCCCCCTGCACCCCCCCTACTTTTATATTCTCACTCCAAGGTCGCACTACAGTGGGGAAAAGGGAATTCTCCCTTAACCGCACTGTAGTGCGACTGGCACAACCAGCATACTTAACCAAAAGTGCTGCTTCAGTGAACAGCACTTTCGGTTATGTATGTTTGGTGATTTCTGCTTCAGCAGAAATTGCCATCGAGGATCTGTACACATATATATATATATATATATATATATATATATATATGGGTCTACTACATTCGATCGACAGACCATTTGATCGACACTCATTTGGTCAAAAGTTCATTTGATCAAAAACCAGTATTCAAGGAAATTAACATGAATTTGTCCCCCTCCGCAATGTCGTGCGACCCTGGAGTTGTTATATATAGTTAGGGGGGGGGGGTTAAAATAAATGTGTACTTTTTGTGTTACTTTCTTTTTTAAAACGAAAATGGGTGGGGGGGGCTTCGCCCCCAACACCCCCGTAACTATATATATATATATATATATATATCAACTCCAGGGTCGCACGACATTGGGGAGGGGAACAAATCCATGTTAATTGCCTTGAATACTGGTTTTCAATCAAATGAATGTTCGACCAAATGAGTGTTGATCAAATGGTCTCTCCATCAAATGTAGTAGACCCATATATATATATATATATATATATATATATATATATATATATATATATATATATATATATATATATATATATATCATTGTCATCTTGGTGAGATTTTGTGAAAAACAGGTGCCACTTCATGAAGGTACTCACCAAGACTTGAGGATAAATTCAATTTCAGCAATACTACTCTCCTTTGCTTGCTGGCTTATCATCTCTCCATTTGGACCCCATATGGTTCAGAGAGGTACATCTGAAGTCATTTAAATCTGTCTAAATGAACAATTCTAAGTCTAGTCTAAAAACAAACAATCTAAGTCTAGGCACAAACAGCAGCATGCCTCTTCACACAAACCAGGGACTCTTCAGGCAACTACTGACTATTAAGTACACTAAAAATATGCAGAGAAGTTAAACTAAAGAAATTTAAGTTTCTAAGTGTTTGCATCTTTACAGGACATGAAGAGTAGTGCCACACAAATGCAGGCAATGTATAATAACACATAAAAAGTTGAAATATACAAACAAGACCAGTGTCCAATAGCAAAATAGAACACTTCAAGGTCCTACAGTAATCAGACGGATAGAAATCCGTCCTCCTCTACTTTCACTAGAGTTTAAGCCAAACAATTCTGAACTCAGATTACTATAAATCTCAAAAATAAGTGCAGAGCTGTCACAGTAACTCAGTAAGAATTCAGGTTGGCACCTATTCTTTTTTTTTCCAGACAATTCAGAAATCAAACTGATTGCCTGGTATTCTGGAAACACTGTACAGACTCCAGTATTCTGCTTTAAAAACCAAACAAACTATCGGAGTTTGCTAATTCTGTTTTTTTTTTATTTAAGAAAAGCATCACCAATGCAATGCAGTTGATAAGTAAACCAGGAATACAGGATTTTCCTCTTCCCTTGATGTGCATGTGACATTAGAAAATGGGTGGGAAATGGGCAGAGAGGGGAGGAGATAGTTAGAGTTATGGGAGGTGCTAGGGGTGTAGCTTTGGTATAGGTTTGGTCGCAATGAAAGGTAGCTACCCAGGTAAGAATGCAAAAAGTGGTTATCCTAGGTATTTCTATGCTGGTAGTTTGACAAATCTGGTATAAAATAGTCACAATAAGTAGTATGATTCCTTAGTATTGAGCAGCTCTGAGTGAATGAGCACACGATCGCTCAAAACATGAGCATCTTATAATAGTAAAGAAAATGTAAAAATATTGAAAGAAGCCTAATGCCCATAACAAAATAGCACACTTCAAGGTTCTGCAGCAAACAATGGCCTATAAATAGCTAGGTTCTTAATTGTTGTGGTCTGGGTTGATTAGATGGGAGGATTGTTCTCAACCAAGCTTTTATCTAAGTGCCATGTAAAAAAAAACTTTTATACTCTTGGGGTCAGTGCAGCACATACAAACTATGTGTGACCTCAAAGCTGCAAATCCCCAAACGGTGCTATTAAGACTTTAGGATTTCTCTTATACCCTTTCAAATCCTAACAATTTATTATCCTCTAATTTCCTTACTCATTTTTCTCATGGTAAACTTTAGTGAAAATATCTCAGTACTCTGAAAAAGAGTCTGTGAAATGGAAAAATAAAAGCCTTGTAGGCCTCAAAGTGGCTTGAACTGGCCAACGGTCTCCTCATTGGCACCAAACATGGATGGGGATAAGTTCAGGGGAAGCTAAGGAAGTCCAGTAAATTAAGTGGAAGAGAAAAGGAACAGGGAGCACCTGATGGTCAGCTTTGCAAAGCCAAAAAGTCATATAAAAACAGTCAAACTCTAGTCCTCACACAAAAATCAAACAACTCGTGACGATTTTCTCTATTCTAGCTAAGTGGCAAAACTCTGGAAAAATCTTCAAAATCCTTTACAACAATCTTTCTCCCTCAGTAATATTAGCTGGATAAACCCATCAAAATAGCACCCACTAGATTTTCACTTCATGTCATGAATCACTAACAAAATCCTTCTACATATGACTTTTGAGTTATTTATCTCACTGAGCGTAACAGCGTACAGACAGGTGTTTATAAAATCTATTCTTACCCAACTCCTATCCATTTTATTTTTTTTTTCAGTATTGTATCTACTGTATTTTGCTGATACTTTTCATAGACTCTCTTCTACCTGAGTCCAGGACCATCTTAGTATATATATTTTTTTGTTAGAATGAGAATTTGTTTTGTGTGTGTGTGTGTGTGTGTGTGTGTGTGTGTGTGTGTGTGTGTGTGTGTGTATATATATATATATATATGTATATGGACTCCTATTACAAGAATGAAAGTTCACTACTTTGAACTTGTAATAGGAAGCCTCACTTATCTGAACGTTCACTTTAATGAAAGTGAACTTTCGCACAAGTTCACTTCTCTGAAAGCACCTCAGCACAGTGGAGGACACAAAAAACAAGCTATGTCCTCCACTATGGTGCGATAGTCATGGACCTTAGGGTTAGGGCACAGGTTAGGGTAAGGGGATAGTTAGTAAAGTTATCCCCTTACCCTAACCCATGCCCTAACCCTAAGGTTCGTGACTATTGCACCATAGTGGAGGACATTGCTATGTCCTTCACTGAGCTGCAGTCGTCATGGACTTTAGTGCTATGGGCTATCCCCTTACTATGACCTGTGCCCTAACCCTAAGGTCCGTGAGTACTGCACGGAAGTTCAGTACAACACCCGTTCATTGTACTGAACTTCGCATAAGTGCACTTTTGATTAAGTGCACTTTTGCTGCAGTGAACATTCCATGCACTATTTCGAATTAGTGAAAATTCGATCTAGTGTATGGAATACATATATATATAGATATATATATATATATATATATATATATATATATATATATATATATATTCTTTCTTAATCAAGATTAAATGTTTATCCAGATGGACCATTTTCATAGTCAGCCTATCTGGAAACAAAAGATACAGAAACAAGGGGAAGGAGGGAAAAGGAAGAAAGAGTAGGAATAGAGGGGAGTTAGGGTATAATTTTGCAAAGTAAAGGGTGAGGAGATGGAGTTTAAATCTGTTAGAAGTGACTCTCATGTTTGAGGGGGCCATTGAGGGTGGGTAGAATGGAGTTTGTTCTAAGGAATAGATAAATCAAGGGAGGAGTGAGATCTGAGGTTATATGTTGGGGTACATTTAGTGAGTCAGCTTACAAAAAAAGTAGAATGATTCCTGGTGCATTAGTTTGCATGTTAGGGAGGCTAAGAGAAGTGCACGTCTTTGTTTATTAGGAACACATTTTGCCTTGGCTAGGAGTGCACAGCGATGTTTCCTCTTCATGGGGACCAAGGTGATAAATCTGGAAATTAGGTTGCCTGTTGTTTGACGAAAGGGCATTTTTTTTGTAGATAAATTACCTGTGACATGGAGTCCATATTTAAGCTGAGTGAGTAAGACTCTGCTACCTATTGCATTTCTGCCAAATAATATAAACTTAATTTGGACATTGCTGCATTGATATAGAACTGGAATTTGACAGCCTGGTCAGATGCCAAAGTATTTAAAGTCATGTCTATTGGTTCTTTGTGACCAAGTAGAATGGGCCAGTTTGGGGGGATGCTAGAGAGTTTTTGTCTGTTACTGAAAATCTTGGTCTTTGTCTTGTTTGCATTGAGATTGACTTTGTTACTTTTGAGCCAGTAAGAAAGGGAAGTAAGGCCATTTTTGAGTTGCCTTTTAATGGTGGAAGATACTGCACAACACATAGAGATGGCCATGGCATCTGTTTGTAGGGGGCTTGCTGGTAGATTGTTTATGATAAAAAAGAGAGTAGGAGTGGTGAAAGAACTGATTGCTGTGGTATGCATTTGTTGAGCGAGGTAAATGAAGATAAGGTTTTGTCAGTTTAGAATTTGAACTGCTGTTACTGAGTAAGCTTTTGAACCCAAACACACAAAGATAGTTAGTGCTGTTACTTTTTCTTAATAGGAAGTTAAGTCGGAATTCATAGTCCATCAGATCAAAGGCCTTTGTGGGGTCAATAAATACCACACCTGGAAGAAGTTCATTGTTCAACATTTGTAAGATGTCATCCGCCTGTGTACGTATTGTCAGTGTCCGTGCTAGTAGCACAACAAGTAGCATGCACTCCTTTAGTGCTGGAAGATCAGAAGACTGTGAGTTTTATTCCCACTCTAGGTGATTGAATCATTTTTCAAATTACTGGCACTACAGTGCAGCACTGGGGAGTGGGGGGATGCTGCACTCATTAGTGTGCCATACTTCAGATGAGACAATAAACTGAGCTCCAATCTGTTTGAGTTACTGGTAGCTCAGAAGGATATAAAACATCCCATGGCACTTATTGAAGAGAGCTAGGTTTCTTTACTTAAAACAAGCAAAAAAATTCACACATGCAATTAAAATAGAACCCCACATTCTATACTCACAAAAAATGTCAACAGCCCCCCCCCCCCCACAAAAGTGAGTTCAACGAATGGCATTTTCAGTGTGAAAGCCATTCTTTCAACTGACTTTTTGTGGTTCTAATATAGACCCATCTTTTATATAAACACAACTTTTTTCTAAAACCCTTAAATTCCCTTTTCAACCTCCCCATGCATATTGCCACAACCAGAATTTTATCATTCTAATAATGTCAACTTCATTATTAAACAATATTTCTTTCATCCTTCCTTGTCATAGCTGATACATCATAACCATCCATATTTTATTGTTTTGTTCTTTCACTTGTATGTCATCATATTTATAATATCATTACACTATATTTCTTGCATTTACTTCAGTAAGATTTTTTACAAAATATATTTTCTTAAATCTTTCCACAATTTCACTGTTCTTGGACATTCTAAAACATGTTTTACTGTTTCTACTGTATTATACTTACCACATTTCCTGTCAATTATTGCTTTATATTTCATATATCTCTTTATGGCAATTTTTAATCACAAGTCCCCATGCAAAATGTTGTCCTTCTTTCCCTTTCTAAATATCCCTCTTCCTTCCATTGTTTTCTGAATTTACTCACTAAAATTTTCTCATTGATCAGTATAAAACTATTTCCCATAATTTCTTTATAGCAACACCTCCTGTTTTGTTTCATTTTATCTATATCTATATTCTATTTCATTATTATTTTACAACATTCCCAAAATTCCCATTTTCATTATCTCCTTACTTTCTTTGTGTTATTTACTTTTACTCAAACTGTTTCATATGTTACCATTATTTTATCAGCCAAAATTTCCTTTTCCAAAATAAACCTTTTTGTAAAACTCAAGTAATTTCCACCTTTTGCTTATCTCTTGAATTTCATTTGTCAACTATCGCCCCTGTTCTTTAAACATACCATAATTCCCAAAGATTATTCCTAATATTTTCATTTCCATCTTATTAAAACATGACACTTTCTTTAACCACTTCCTCAAAAAGTACTCTTATTATTTATACTTAGTCCTACATAACTCAAAAAGTGTCTGTCCTTTTAGTCACCTCCACTATCCATCTTGGATTTTTAGCTATTATGTAACTAGATCATTAGCATATGTCATAACCAGCAGCACTTCTTTCTGTCCTTCATATTTATATTTACCCATCTCTAATTCCTTCATATTATGCCCTACTGGTCTTTTCATTACTAATGCAAACAATTCCTGTATTCAAAGGACTTTCTTGCCTCACCCCCTTTCCAATCTTATCTCACATCTTACCCACCCATTAATTAAAACACTTGCTTTATTATTCTTATAAGCTGTTCTTATAATTGTCCTAATTTTTTCTTCCCATACCATAACTTTCCAAAATGTCCATTCTTTCAATATTATCATACACATTTCCACAGCAAATCCTATCAGCATCCCATCTCCCCTTTCTTAATACTATAAATTACTCCCTTAATTGTCATCAGCACCTATTTAGTCTTACTTCCGTTAACAATATAACACTTCCCTGTCACATTTTAAATAATATATTTTTTCTAATCTAGTCTGCATTATTCTTATTAATAGTTTGTAATAACAATTCATAAATTAATTGGCCTCCAGTTGTTTAAATCTTCCTTCTTCCCTTTTTTTCAGATCAGTTTATTACCCCTTCACAAATATTTTCTTTAACAAAATAATTTCTCTTCCATTCTTTCAATATTTTAATAATTACATATTTGATATTCATCAATACTTTTATAAAACTTATCTATTCCATCCATTCCCAGAACTGTATTTCATTATCTCTTTCCATAACATACTCCACTTCTTCTAATTATAATTTTTTTTATTTTTCATTATATTTGTTTAGACAGCTTATCCACATCCCACTTAATCACACTATATTGTTCACTCTCTTTATACCTTTCCCAATACATTTTACAGCTTTCCTATCAATGTCTGTTTTCAATGCATTTTCTATTTGCGCTATTATTTTTTATAAATACATTTTTGCTGCTTAACATTTTCCCTAAGATAGTGAAACAGCTATTGTCCTCCAGTGTCATATATCTTTGTCTCTTAAAAAATCTGCATTATTTTTTTATTTTGTTCATAAATTTCATTTTCTTTTTAATATACTTTTCATTAATGTCCTCAATAAGTTTTGTCATTTGTTCTACCACATTTATATACATGCTGTTATTATGTCTATGTATACTTTTTTTAACCTCCATATATGCTTTCTTAAATTTTTATTTTTATGCAATCCACCACTGGGCCCATATTTCATACATACATCTTGTCACATGATAATTCCATAATATCTTTTCTTCCTTTTAATAACTTTTCATTACATGCATCCAGATTAATTTTAAAATCTTTTCCTTGAATTAATATGTCTTTATTTACACCTATTTTGACCATGCATCCTCAAAGTCTGTAAATACTACTTTAAAGGGGCACTGGCTCGTTTCTAAATACAGCTGCTTGCTAGAGTGCTTTGTTTACATTTTAGTTCTGTGTAAGTCACATGCTCAATCAGAGGCAGGATTTTCACAGCAGCTTGTTAGCATACAGAGGGTCTGATAGCATACAGAGGGTCAGATTACACAAACTTCAGTGGAGGATGGTCATTCTCTGTAATCTTGACAGTTAGTTCCTTTTGTTTGTATCTTCCCCCACCCATAGGCTTTTACATTAGCTGAATGACTTGTTTAGCCTCAGCCAGAGATGCAGTCTAGTCACACTCAGATATGCAGCCTATGTAGCAGTGGAATTATATACCCGTGCTTGTTTTTTGTGAAACTTAGTGGAATGATTATACCAGCCTAGGCAATTTTATTTGTTTCATGCTTGTTGCTACCTGCCTTCTCCCTTTGCTGGTAATTCTTTTTCATATGGTAAGCATGAGCGTGGCTTAGTCATGCATGTACTCATGCAGACATACATTTATAAAGGCATTTTCCCTCATTTAGCACAAAAGCACTGCTTTGGACAGTTACAACCTGGAAACAAACCCACTTGCCAGTAAATCA
>NC_056750.1:240497292-240529166 GCF_019279795.1 Protopterus annectens
GTGAATCCCTTCATGACCAGGTGGCCACAGTGGAATGTCTTCCCAACCACATTGGCAATGTGAGTGTCGACAGAGGTTACCGACAGGTTTGGTATCCATGTCCCTGATCACATCCACCATGTTTAATGGATTACCACCTATATGGTAAGTCGGGGTGAACATGTCTTTCCCACTGGGTAGGTCTACACCTTCCCTGGCATGTAGCATCAGGCCATGGCTCTGGCACCAGTTATCCATTTCTATGAGACCCCAGGTGGATGTCCGTGTCTGATGGGGTGTTGAGTATGGTGGCTGGTGTGCAGTCATCTGCATACCTTGTCTGCCACAATCCCCCTATGTTTGCATGCACATTGGAAAGTTGAATGCCGAACAGGAGGGGGCCCAGGACTGAGCCCTGTGGGCCACCACTCAAGACCAGCTTGGAGTCTGACATGGCACCAGGAACACAAACCCTGTGTGGTGTGACCTCCATCCAGTTGGCAAACCATCGTGTGACATATGTCTCCACATGTACGCTGGTGAGCCTTTCCATGATGCCCACGTGGAGTGTGGTTTGAACGCTCCCGCCAGGTCATGGTAGTCTGTGCAAACCGCACCCCATCAATGGCCTTAGTGACCCCTCCAGACAGGTCGAGCAGGTTTGGGAGGCAGGATCTGCCCTTGACTAAGTCGATGTGGGTATGTTCCGCATTGGCTGTACACCAATGTCTTTATTTATGGGCTCCAGTATGGACCTCCCCACAGCTTTGCAGACAAGGCTTGTCAAGCTGATAGGGCAGGGATGTCTACAGTCCATAAGAGCACTACCCTGGTGTAGTGGGACCACAGTTGCCATATGCCATCCATCGGGGACGTAGCCCGTAGTAAGCCTAAGATGAAACAGCGGCCTTATGTGCGGGGTGAGGGCCTCAATGAGGTTGTGTAGCACACAGTCAGAGACACCATCTGGTCCCATTGATGCTGTGTTCACCGCTTAACAGATATCAGCTCTCTCCTGGGCATACGGGATGTTTGGGAGGCTAGACTCTGGTGGATGGATACGCCCTCTTGGGGGTAGATGTATGCATGGAACATGTCCGCTGGTTTGTTGACAATGTCTGTGGGTTCAGTGATCATTGTACCATTCTGGAGTAATTCCGGGCATGACTGTGTGCTCCCACCCATGTTCCTACCACAGCTAAGGAAGGCCCTATGGTTGTCTTATGTGTCCTTTGCAGTACCACTCCCACAGGCGGCCTTGGATGATTGTATGAGTGATCGTATGTTAACGCCGGTATTAATCAGTGATGCCTTCCCTGGTACTGATATTGCTCTGTCATGTATTAGCTCCAACTCTTGTTGTATGGTTTGTCAATGGCTGGGGTCCACCAGACCATATGCCTGCCTTCGGTGGACAAGGTCCTGATGTTATCAGGATCGCTTGGTGCAGACATTCCTGGGGGTGCTCATAGAAGGCATTTGTAAGGGTTTCAGCAGTGTGGCCTGTGTTTACCACTGGCATGGAGGCCTTGTAGGGTACCACACCAGTCGTATGACGTGTGTGGTTCGCTATGGAGAGGTCGTCACTGTGGTCTCCCTGTGGTTGGGTGCAGGATGCGGATCTCCAGTGGGTTCACTATACGGTCTGACATCACCATTGAGGGATGTACATCCTGTGTGGAGCATATCGTCCCCATGTGTGATGATCAGAACTAGTATACGTTCCCCCCTTGTGGGTATGGTGCATAGTTGTTCCACAGCATTCAGGTGTATGAACACCTGGGACCTTTGTGTAGGGTGTTGTGTCCTGGGTAATGTTCCCGGTCTATGTATGGGTGGTTGATGTCACCCAATATGACGGTGTTGTGAGAGCATTCACACTCACCAGTGTCTTCAGGAAGACTGTGCATGTATCCTGGGTTTGGGAGGGTGGTCTGTAGCATGCAACAAACTGTAGGGCAGTCCTACCCATTGTTAATTGCACCTGGATATTCCCCGCTGCTACGTGCATCTCTGCCAACATGGAGGTGTGTGTATCCTTCATGGAAATGGAGACACCCCCTCCTTCTGTGTTAGGTCCGGGTTATGGTCCTGAACGCGTGATATGGGGTATGACCCGATAGTGCTGGGGTGCTCTCAGCAGCCCTGATCAATGTTTCAGTCACAGCACTGACATCGATGTCCTCCATACTGAGGAGGGCATTTGAGGGTGCAGCTTGGCCGTAGACCACTGGCAGTGAGCAGTATTATCCTGTGTGTTCTCCAGGTTTGTAGTGTAGGGTGGTAGGTTTATCATTCCAGCCATGCCTGCAGTGAGCACTGTGGGGGTGGCAGGTGCCTTCGCCAAACCCTTGAAGACCAGGGGCGACAGGTGCGAGCCATACCATGCGAAGGGGCATGGCGTGCCAAGCATGTCATCCCAGGTATGAGGAATCTGGATCTCCTCAGACTGACACCGGTAACCAGGCACATTATCAAGGGTGACCACTTTGAGCCAGTATAGTGGCATCATACTTGATGAGGGTGGGAAACTGCCCAGGGTCAGGGACATGCTGGCCTGGGCTACACAATCTGAGTGGCCCTCTATGTCTCCTTTAATGTATCCCAGGGTGGTATGTCTCCAGTCGTTGACACCAACATGGGCAATGACCGCGTCATACCTGTACATGCTGCGGAGTGACCTGAGTGTGTGTGTTATGTGGCGTATTCCAGCGCCCGGCAGGCAGCCTACTGTGATCATTCCCTTGTTCAGTCTGGTGGGTGGGATGTCGGTGTGTCTGACAGTGGCACCACCCATTACAGGTGTGTCTGGCAGTGTGTGTGTTGCCTTTGGGGCTCTGACAGTTTAGCACACTGACGTTGAGAACTATGTGTTGCATGTCCTATGTCTTGTGGAGGCAGTTGCTTGTGTGTCTGCTTCAGAGGGCTCGTTAGGTTCATGACATGTCTTAACAGTGCCTCCAGGTATGTCTTAGTGTGTTCATGTGTTTGATTAGCATTTGCGATAGTCACATGTGACACTGGGTATGTGGTGTGCATGGTGTCCTTCCCCTCCCGCGTGGTCTTGCCGGTCATGGTTTGAGAGAGCACAGCCCCCTGTCTGGCTATATAGTTGCGTCTGTCACATGTATTATGTTCATTGGGGGGAGGTGCGGCTTGTCCGTATCCATGAGGCACCTATAACAGTGGCCAGGACGCCCAGATTCATCATCTGAACAGGAGAGGTCTCTAGCAATTGACCCTTCGACATGCCAGAGAACGTGAATGCATTTGCTGTGTAACCGGGTCAGAAGGCACCTATAGGGAAGTGGGTACACAAGGGGATTCTAGGCCAGTGTAGTACTCCATTTAGTATACATGTACTTTACCTATGTAGGAATACTATGAGAGCAGGTGCAGAGCTTTTGTGATATAGAGAACAGACAGTCGGGATTGCAAGAAGAGAGGTCATACACATAAACCTGCGGAGCACGGAGCCGGATGCAGTGTAACGTTGCTTACACGGTACATGACGCACATGTCCACACATATACTGCACCTGACGCCTGTGGTCGGTGCCACAGGCTACGGTGGACAGAGACATCACATACATGGCATGACACAGTACAGGTATGGTGACATTCTGCAGGTGTCATACGCAGTGTGCTGGCTACTGACCGCAGGTGTCACCTGTCAGCTGTGGTGCACGGTGTTCAACAGTCGGATGCTGTACCGGTACAGGAATATGCCCGCATTCGCGGTGCGTACACCTCTATGGCACACACACCATTGTGTGCAGATGGGACACCTGTCTGTGTGGTCAGCACCCTCACAAGACAATGCACCAATGCGCCATGTCACAGGGGGTGGTCTTGCACAGGTGGCCAGTAAGGCTCACAGGTATGGCAATGACAGGGCTGTACAATGCAGCACCAGTACGGGATGGTCACCCTGTGTGGTCAGTGTCCAGTCACAACACTATATCTGCATACACCCTCTCAACAGGCAGCAGACATACACACATGTTGACACACTGACATGGTGGTGGCCACACATGTCTACACGGAGGGATGACGTGTTGCATGTACTACACCATCCACATCGATGCACCCCACACTGAGGTAGGTACAGATCTCTACCATGGTGTACAGTGATGTGTGGCACGTGGCACATAGTCCCCCTGATCTGTGGCATACATGGGCACACATTCCTGCACACATGTTGGTGCTAGGAATGCCAAACCCGCTACATGGGATTTGTGCAGGCGTGCAGTGGTATGTGGTGCATCCTGCATACTACCACTGTATCTGGCAGCTGTGCCAATATCTGAACTTGGGAGGTGGTAGGGGTTACAGTGGCAATGTGACATATGGTCGATCACGCATGGCCGATGGGTATGCATCATGGCAGCGCTGTCATGTAAAGGCAACATAGCAGACTGTATGCACATGGCAGGGTAGGATGGTGTGTGACACCTGTGACCAGCACCTGCACACATGCATGTCGACAGGTGTTTAAACAAATGGTGTACACACAGACTGTCATGCGTGCTGTTACTATGCCACCATATGACGGCCCCCATGATGGGTATGCATGTGGGAGGGGGTTGCAACTGTGTTACGGACACCGGACTCCGCTCCTGCATGGCTGCACCGTGCATAGTACATGTGTCAGATGTATCCCCTGTTGCCATGTGTGTATGCATTGCTACGTTGTGACATGTGTGTCAACATACATGGAACATGGACTGTGGTATGGTATCACAGCTGTCACAGGCAAACTGTACAAGGGTATGTGTCCCAGTGAACACCGTTACACCCTGTAGGGGGTGCATACCACAGACATGTGTCCGCCTTCCCTTCGTGTGTGTATTACCGCGTACGCCTGTGTTATGCATGTGGTACATCACAGGCTTCGTATGTGTCCTGCGTGCAGTCCATGCACACAGCCAGGAAATCACATATGTGACATATCCAGACATTGTTTCACTGTGGTACAGCTGCAGTCATGTGTCATACCTGTGTCAGGCCCGTGGTATGTGTGGAGCATGCCTGTCCATGTATACCAGTACGGGTGGACTACATCACACCTGTGGGATCATTGATAGTACATGTGTACTCTGCATGATGGACGTACACTGCCACATAGTCTTCTGGACATATGTCACATGCAGTTGCTGGACCGTGAGGCATACTGCTGCACCGAAGACATGGTGTTGGCATAGCAGCTACAGTGTTCACTATGGTGTGTACATGTTCAGCCTGCACCCGTGACGCCTGTGCTGTCATCTGTGTGTGTACGTGTGACTGCATGTGTGTCCACCCTGTGCGTGTGTACGGGTTTACCTGGCCGTGACTTGCGGTGTGTGCACTCAGTCTGCATGCCGGATGGCGCGTAGCACATACTACATGTGTGAGCATGGCCAGGTTGCTGTTGTGTGGGTGGACACACACGACGGTCCACATTCTGCCTCCCATGCCATCACCCCATGTGTATGCTTGTCTGCACTGTGCCGATTCTAAGTGTCTGCGCATGCCCAGTAAGCAGCTGTGTAGATGGACACACAGTACAGTGCACACCGTGCCCGTCTGCATTGATACCCCGTGTGCATGCCTGTTTCCCCTTCGCAACTGCCACGTCTGTGGCATGGCCGGGTTGCTGTTGTGTGGGTGGACACACACGATGGTCCACATTCTGCCTCCCATGCCGTCGCCCCATGTGTATGCATGTCTGCACTGTGCCAATTCTAAGTGTCTGCGCATGCCCAGTAAGCAGCTGTGTAGATGGACACACAGTACAGTGCACACCGCGCCCGTCTGCATTGATACCCCATGTGCATGCCTGTTTCCCCTTCACAACTGCCACGTCTGTGGCATGGCCGGGTTGCTGTTGTGTGGGTGGACACACACGACGGTCCACATTCTGCCTCCCATGCCGTCGCCCCATGTGTATGCATGTCTGCACTGTGCCGATTCTAAGTGTCTGAGCATGCCCAGTAAGCAGCTGTGTAGATGGACACACAGTACAGTGCACACCGCGCCCGTCTGCATTGATACCCCATGTGCATGCCTGTTTCCCCTTTGCAACTGCCACATCTGTGGCATGGCCGGGTTGCTGTTGTGTGGCTGGACACACACGACGGTCCACATTCTGCCTCCCATGCCGTCGCCCCATGTGTATGCATGTCTGCACTGTGCCGATTCTAAGTGTCTGAGCATGCCCAGTAAGCAGCTGTGTAGATGGACACACAGTACAGTGCACACCGCGCCCGTCTGCATTGATACCCCGTGTGCATGCCTGTTTCCCCTTCGCAACTGCCACGTCTGTGGCATGGCCGGGTTGCTGTTGTGTGGGTGGACACACACGACGGTCCACATTCTGCCTCCCATGCCATCGCCCCATGTGTATGCATGTCTGCACTGTGCCGATTCTAAGTGTCTGAGCATGCCCAGTAAGCAGCTGTGTATATGGACACACAGTACAGTGCACACTGCGGCCGTCTGCGTTGATACCCCGTGAGCATGTCTGTCTCCCCTTCGCAACCGCTAGGTGTGAGAGGCATGGCCAGTACACCATTCGGGGGTACACACTACAGTCGGCACCGATGTCTGCTACTAGGCGTGTAGCCATGGCCAATGACATCCTGCATAGCCATGGTGACCATCCAGGTGACTCATATGTGGCTGTTATGCCACAATGGCTGCCTACATCCTGCATGCCGGATGCCCTCTCATAGGGTATACTGTATGTGGTGCATCCCGTATTCATGTCGTGATGTACTGCTCCGTAGTTAGTTGGTATTCCTGACTGCAGCACTACCGTGTTACTGTACGGCCACCTTGGGATGGTAACAGGCTGTGTGACTGCGCACTCTGTCTTCATTCCCTATCGGCCGCCTTGCCTCTGCAGATGATACCACCCACCTAGGGGTATGCCTCCTGACAGTGCTGTGCTCAGTAATCTCGGTAGCGCGTTCTGTAAATGCATCATGCTGTAGTGAGTTCATGTAGGTAGGCATAGGTTCGACTCCCGGCCCTTCCCTGTGTGTGTGTGTGTGTGTGTGTGTGTGTGTGTGTGTGTGTGTGTGTGTGTTTCCAGCTGCCTCTGCAGATGAACATGCTTTTAGACACTTCACAACACATACCTTGGCTATTGTCAGCTATTCCCTTACGGGTGATGTCACCCGCCTAGAAGTATGCCTCTGACAGCGCTGTGCTCAGTAATCTCAGTAGCGCGTTCTGTAAATGCATCATGCTGTAGTGAGTTCATGTAGGTTCGACTCCCGGCCCTTCCCTGTGTGTGTGTGTGTGTGTGTGTGTGTGTGTGTGTGTGTGTGTGTGTGTGTGTGTGTGTGTGTGTTTCCAGCTGCCTCTGCAGATGAACATGCTTTTAGACGCTTCGCAACACATACCTTGGCTATTGTCAGCTATTCCCTTACGGGTGATGTCACCCGCCTAGAAGTATGCCTCTGACAGTGCTGTGCTCAGTAATCTCGGTAGCGTGTTCTGTAAATGCATCATGCTGCAGTGAGTTCATGTAGGTAGGCGTAGGTTCGACTCTCGGCCCTTCCCTGTGTGTGTGTGTTTCCAGCTGCCTCTGCAGATGAACATGCTTTCAGACGCTTCGCAACACATACCTTGGCTATTGTCAGCTATTCCCTTACGGGTGATGTCACCCGCCTAGAAGTATGCCTCTGACAGCGTTGTGCTCAGTAATCTCGGTAGCGCGTTCTGTAAATGCATCATGCTGTAGTGAATTCATGTAGGTAGGCGTAGGTTCGACTCCCGGCCCTTCCCCGTGTGTGTGTGGGGTGTGTGTGTTCACAGCTTCCCTAGTAGAGTGTAGTTATTTTAGACGCTTGGCAACACATACCTTGGCTATCGGCGGCTATTCCTTTACGGATTTTGTCACCCACCTGGACATGTGCCTCTGACGGTGCTGTGTTCGATGGTCCACGTAGCGCGTTCCATACCTGTGTCATACTGTTGTGCAGTTGGGTATGTGGGGGTGTGGCCAATCACCATGCCTGCCACATGTGTGTGTGTGTCTATGCTCCCAGCTGCATGGGTTCATAGGGTATGGCTTTAGAGTTTCCGCAGAACACTCATATCCTGCCGCCATCCCTGTGTTTGTGGATGGTGAGACGCAGCTCGTGGACTGCCTGTGTGCCTGCTGTGGTTGGCGACCTCCGTAGCGTGTTCTCCACGTGCACCCTGCTATGGTGTGGTGGGGTGGTGCTGTGTACGTTACACTCACGGGCTTGCCACATGTGTCCGTCTGTATCTCTGTCGTTGTATATCTACGTACCTATGTTGTGCCCATAGCGCTGCTCTTGCATGGACAGCTGTCTGTCCCATGTATTGCATATTTGCACGGCTGATACATAGAACTGTGGTACGATGCATATCCACTCATTGTCCATGCAACGTCCGTATTCCAGAACACCCTAGAGACATCTGCTGGATATCGTGGCAGACAGCTGTCCTTGCTGTACTGACACTGTACCCGTACATGCCATAAACCTTGTGTGTAATTGCCTATTTATGGTGTGTGTATGTCTAACTGTGCTGTATGCATGGTCGTGTGTGTGTCCTGCTATAGCCATCTGTGCAGGTGTCGCCACTATGGGTAATCCTTGTGGACCGCTGTTTCATGTGCACGTCTGCACATACCTGCAGACCGTACTACCCCTCCTACGGCAGCGGCCTTAGATCGACCGCTGCCCTAGGCTATAGGGCTCCATGGCGCCCACCACCACAACACATGGTGCCCCCATCCTGGTATACCTACATGACATACCTACTAGACAGGTGGCCCTACTAGTGCGGCGCCCTAGGCAGCCGCAGGATTGGTGTATGCCTATGGACGGCTATGAGCACATCACAAGGCATACGTCTACATTCAGTGTTTTACGAAGGCTAGGTTATAATACCAGAGGGGGGACCTCATCAACTATGCTTTAGAATGCGGATTTAGATGGATTATTAGGTGGAGGGTTGACCACACACCAGGGCTGACTGATGAAACACTGATGAAGCCTCTTTTGAGAAGCAGGTGGCTTAAACCCCCGTAACAGGAATGTAGTTTAGGTACAGATATACAGTTAACACACATTAGTCCACTCTTTCAGTTGTGTACCACTGTATTACATTGATATGATATGCATATCTTCTATATATATTGTTAGATCTTTGATTGATGAGTATTAGGCATAGTACAATATCATATAATACATGTGTTAATAGGATGTTTTGGAGATGTTAATATATGTGTGTGTAGTTAACATTGCGTCTGTGCTTTATATGCTGTGGTTACATGTTCATTGTTTGCTGAGAAATTAACCAATGAAAGTGTAAGGGGGGATATTTAAAGCCTGGGTGCTTTTATGTTATGTGTAAGTCTGACGGAGCCTACGGGTGAAAGCGCTTACATGTCTATGAAGGAACCTTTGTATACCATTTGTGACCTGTCCTGGACAATGTCTACGTTGACTGTTTCATCTACCTATGTGTGTTTTGGATTGTGTGCCATAAGGTGCCAGCGGTTCTTTGATGTTGATTAGGTGTATTCCATGCTCAATTGACATTAATCCTATTAATTCACTGAAGGATGTTCTTCATAAGTGGGAACGCCATAGTTTGACCATCCTATGACCTTCCTAGCTGACGTTGTTATTGTGCCATTGGTATGTGTTCCACAGGTCGCCCATTTGTTCCGCGGTATGGAAGCGAGTGATCCCCATTTTGGTGCTGGCAGATTGAGTGCTGTGTACGCCGGTATTGCCCCGGCGGTCTGACTTTGTATGGGGAGTGTCTACTGTAGTCCCTATCTGTATTTCCTGTGTTATGCCTCACTGCAGCTGTGTGATTCCACCAGGTTTGCAGTTATGGGTGCCATCTTGGTCGTACGCTTGTCCATCCATGGCAATTGCCTACTGGACACTGGTATAGGGCAGTACACATTTCACACCTGCATTTAGCATTATCCGGTGGATGCTTTGCACAATTAGTGGGGAGTAAGGCATGTGCTACTCCCACATCCCTCCCACGGGGCGGGACAACGGATTATCTGCCAAACAACACCGAGCCCCATTTCTGCATACCCAGGATCCCATGGCTGCAACCCTCGACGGTACCCGTTACACATCTGTTATGTGTGCGGGAATGGGATGTGGACGCACTTCTATGGACTCTACAATCTGGGGATTTCTGTTCATATGTCCTGCATTTCATGGACAGTTGTCATCAACCTTGAACACGCTGGTGGTGCATATGTCTGGCTGTGCCGTAGTCACGGCTGTCAGTTCTTCTGGGTCTCTCGATCGCAGCTGGTTGACATTGCGTACGGATGAATTTTTGGGGTCCTACAATGGACACCAATGTGCATATGTAAAGTGTAGAACTTGTTGGACTGTGTCCATCTGGCCAGTGGTTTTGACTGCTGCTGTATGTTCCCCAATCGCGGATGTCTGTTTGACTACCCATATTATGTAGTGCTACGACATCCAGGTTTTTCAATCCTGAAACCAAATGGTGTACATCCAAAGATGCAGGTTAGCTACTGCTTTACATAATCCTCAGAAGTCACAATAGGAAATATCTGCCACTGTATTGTCAAAATAACACCACCATAACATGTAGATCCTATTAATTCATTGACAGATGGTCTTTATAGGTGGGAACGCCATAGTTTAACCATCCTATGACCTTCCTAGTTGACGTTGTTGGTGTGCCATTAGTAAGTGTTCCGCAGGTCGCCCATTTGTTCTGCAGTATGGCAGCGAGTGATCCCCGTTTTGGTGCTGGCAGATAGAGTGCTGTGTACGCCGGTATTCGCACGGCGGTCTGGCTTTGTATGGGGAGTGTGTACTGTAGTCCCTATCTGTATTTCCTGTGTTATGCCTTACTGCAGCTGTGTAATTCCACCAGGTTTGCAGTTATGGGTGCCATATCCCCTTTGGGAAAAAACATGTATCCATGAATTACCATATAGGTGGCAGTACACTAAACACAGAAAGTGTGATAAGAGACTTAGGGACACAGGTGGACAGTGGTCTCACCTTCGATAACCACATCGCCACAACAATCAGGAAATCCTTCTATGTGGCACACCTCATCACGAAGGGCTTTTCATCCAGAAAAAAGGAGGTCATTGTCCCACTGTACTCATCCCTCATTAGACCCATTATAGAATACAACACCCCATTTGGTATGTACCTCTCAAGACATCTGCAACAACTGGAAAGGCCTCAGAAATACCTCACTAAAAGAATCACAGGCCTAATGCAGATGCCCTACGCTGACCGCCTTAAAAAACTCCAGCTATACTCTGTCGCATATCGACTACTCAGAGGCGATCTCTGCTTAACATACAAGGCCATGTCAAACCCAGAACTGTTGGACATGCTACACTTAAAGAAATCCCAATCCCTCAGAGCTACACGCTCCAGGGATCTAAACCTTGTCATCACAATAAACAAAACATGCTGGAGGGATAGGTTCCTGACCCAGAGACTCCCCAGACTCTGGAATAGATTGCCCATACATGTCAAGCAGAGTGCCTCTTTGGACCTCTTCAAGAGGAACCTTGACGATTGGATGGGAGAAAGGAAATTCACCCCAGGGATCACGTCAGTCGCCCTGCTAGACAGGGGTCCAGGAAAGTAAATAATGTGGGAAGAAATAGCCAGGGAATTGTTATGGCTAGGCTTGTATAGGCCCTAAGGCCGATAGCCTAGTACCAACCTATGAACCTATGAACCTATGAACCATCTTGGTCGTACGCTTGTCCATCCATGGGAATTGCCTACTGGACACTGGTATAGGGCTGTACACATTTCACAGCTGCATTTAGCATTCTCCAGTGGATGCTTTGCATTACTGGTGGGGAGTAAGGCATGTGCTACTCCCACATCCCTCCCATGGGGCGGGACAATGGATTATCTGCCAAACAACACCGAGCCCCATTTCTGCATACCCAGGATCCCATGGCTGCAACCCTCGACGGTACCCATTACACATCCTTCATGTGTGCGGGAATGGGATGTGGACGCACGTCTATGGACTCGACAATCTGGGGATTTCTGTTCATATGTCCTGCATTTCATGGACACTTGTCATCAACCTTAAACACGCTGGTGGTGCATATGTCCAGCTGAGCCGTACTCACGGCTGTCGCGTCTTCTGGTGGAACAGTAACGGCTGGATGGAATTCTGTACGGATCAATTTTTGGGTCCTACAATGGACACCAATGTGCATATGTAAAGTGTAGAACTTGTTGGACTGTGTCCATGTGGCCAGTGGTTTTGACTGCTGCTGTATGTTCCCCAATCGCGGATGTCTATTTGACTACCCATATTATGTAGTGCTACGAAAACCAGGTTTTTCAAAACTGAAACCAAATGGTGTACATCCAAAGATGCAGGTTAACAACTGCTTTAAATAATCCCCAGAAGTCCCAATAGGGAAGTATCGCCACTTTATTGTCAGAATGACACCACCATAACAGGTAGATCACGAGCACTTTCGCCCGGTCTTACCGGCATTTTCAAGTGTAATTAGCAGTAACATATAACTAAATAAATACTATTACGTATTTTAATAATGAAGTTAATACTATGTTATTTGGACAATAGCTTCTGCTATTGTCATACAATGCTGTGGGTGTTGCCGGTTACCATACATATGGCTTTCTCATAAGCCGACTTCACATTTCTAAACACTAGTGTGGCCTCCTTTAAGGCCCCTGAGCCAGTGGTGAACATTACTCAAGCCACTGCATCACTTACATATGCCTTCTACCAGCACCTACAGGACTGCATGGATCAGGCAATCCCTTACCCAACTGTGGGTCTTTGTACCAATGCCAAGCATCCAGTGTGGTGTACCCCAGCCATACACAAGCTCTACAACGAGAGGAGGTAGCTACTACAAGACAGAGCAGACTCCTTGTGAGGTATGACACCCTTGCTCATTATATGTGAAGAACTACAAGCTCTCATGACATCATCCGTGGCAGGTCCCACAGATATATTACCAATGACTCGATAGACAATCATACGGCCTTCTTTAGCTATGTTGGACACCTGGGAGGAAACTCACAGATATGCTCTGACTGGGTTCAGAATGATGTGAGGTTTACTGAACATACACACATTGCCAACATACTGGTTGACAGGTTCAGTGAAGACATCTCCACCCCCTCCCCCCCACATGGAGAGATGTCTGTACCAGAAGATTGTGGCCCCTGAATGTTCTGTAACGCACAGGTGGGACATGCTCTCTCCAAGGTAGTGAACACAGCATCCATGGGACCAGATGGTGTCCCGGCTGTGTACTCCGCAATCTCATTGAGGAATTAGACCCACAGTTAGGACAGCTGTTTAATCTTAGCCTCACCTCAGGTAACGTACCCAAGTTGTGGCGCACGGCGACTGTAGTCCCACTTCACAGGAGCAGTGCCTCCACTGACCCTGGTTATTACCGTCCCATTAGCTTGAGAAGCCTTATCTGCAAAGACATGGGGAAGGATCATACTGGAGCTCATAGATGACGACATAGGGGACCTGCATACTTTGCATCCAACCCAGTTTGGCTTGGTCAAGGGCAGATCATGCATTTAAAACTTGGTTGACGTTTTAGGAACAGTCACCGAGGCCATTGATGAGGGTCAGGCAGTCCATACAGCCTACCTCGACCTGGCAAAGGCCGTCAACACAATACCCCCCTCGGGTATCATTGATAAACCCATCGGCTTGGATGTGAACCCGTACATCGCAGGATGGGTTGCAAACTGGCTAGGTGACACAACCCACACGGTCATAGTTGCTGGCACCATGTTAGACTCACTGCCAGTCACAGGCGGTGTCCCACGGGGCTCTTTCCTGGGTCCACTCTTTTTCTGCATCTACATTTCCAAGGTACAAGCAAACACAGGGGGGTTATGGCTGACATTGTTTGCAGATGACTGTGAACTGGGTGCCATAGTGGGACGGACATCTAACACAGATATCCTTCAAAGGGGCCTCACAGATATGGATATCTGCTGCCAGGGACATGGCCTACAGCTAAATGCCGGGTAATGCATAGTCATACCCATCGGGAAGAACAAGGTCACCCCTAGCTGCCATATGGGTGGCAGTCCACTGAGCACAGAGGGAATTACCAGGGATCTAGGGACCCAGGTTGTCAGTCACCATTCGTTCGACGCACACGTTGCTAATGTGGTTCGGTAGAACTTCTACATTGCCCACCTGATCGTGCAGGGATTCACATCTAGATCAGGGTAGGTCATCGTCTCCTTGTACTCATTACTCATTAGACCTATGATTGAGTACATTGCCCCGTTCGGAAGGTATCTGACCCGACACCTGCAGCAGCTGGGAAGGCCCCATAGGTTCATCGTCAGATGGATGCAGGGTGTCAGATATTTGTGTTATGCTGCCCGACTGTAGGGACTCCTGCTCCATTCAGTCACATACCACTTGTTCAGTGGTGACCTGTGCCTGACATATGAGGCCATGTCGACCCATATTTGATGACTATGCTTCACCTAATGGATCTACATCCCTCAGAACCACAGGGGCAGGTGACGTGAACCTTGACACGGTCATTAATAGAATGTGTTGGAGGGACAGATACATCACCCAGCCACTCACTATGCTGTGGAACAACATCCCAGTACATGTGAGGCAGAGAACCTTGCTGGCCTTGTTCGAGGGGGATCTTGTCCAATGGATGGGGGATTGCGGATATACCCCAGGGATTACATCATTGTCACTGCTTGACAGAGATAGAGCAATATAATAGGCATTTTATCTCCAGACTGGAGGGTTGGCAAAGGAAACATAACTATGGCCTAGGGTTATGGCTGCCCTTGGGTAGATAGCCTACTATGTACCTATGGACCTATGAACCTATGTTCATAGTTTGTCCCATTCACACTTGTCTATCCCCTATCCTCATTCATATGTGTATATTTCTGTGGCACATGATTGAACTATGTATTACCTGCAGGTATGCTGTCTACAGTGCACATACGTCACGGTTGATTACAGTGTATCTGTGTACCTACCTCTGTGATACTGAGGACTACCACACATCCTTCACAGCATTACATGCATATGTCCATACTATTATTCTTTGGCCTGGGGGGGGTTGTTAGGGCAACGGTTACACGTGTCCCTGTTTGTGCACGCGTCATGATGGTCTTTGACCAGCCTCCGTTGCTATCGTGGGATGGACGGTAGTGTTGGTGTGTGTTTGGGATGTGTTTTCACTGCCTGTACATCTGTGGGGGGTGGGGTTGGCACATGTTCCTCTTTGCAGGGAGCCCCATCCTGGACATTTGTGTCATGCATCGACACTTGGCACATGCCATATGTCCTGTGCTATTCCCACAGTTGTGTATGCCTTCTTGCATTACTACTGCGTGTTACTGGCTGTTTGTATCTGGTACACATGGCTATTATGGTGGATAGCTTAGCCTATTCCCATGCTATGACATACCCATTCATCCAAGCATATACATGTTATTCCATCCTTTGCATTAGCCGTGGGTGTTTGGCTGTCCGGCAATGCTATTCTCAATGTGTGATGTCCCACCTTCACCTTCTGTGCCTGTAGCACCCTGTTGGGGCGTCCTGCTTGGTGGGCAGATGTTCCGCCATATGTGTTGTGTTTGACATGTCTGCATAACTAATCATCAGTACGGTGGCTGAACATACTGCCTTGTCCAGATGTGCACAGTTATGGGCACCATGGCGTGTGCACGCCTATGGGGTTTCGACAGGTCCATACCACATGCGGGATGTACACATTCTGCCGACACATTCACATGCGGCCATTTGGATATCTGTACCTGAGGTGGGATGTTAACATGTGGGGTACATATTTGCCCACGTGGCACTGCCTAGGACAATACTTCTTACTACATTTCAGGTATACCCATTGTGTGTAGGTGTGTAGCTGCGCAAGGCTGCTAGCTGGGTTGGGTGCACGGTCGTACATGGGTGCGGGTTACATGCTATGACGGGGCTGTTGTATATTACATTTGCATGCATGGGTTCTGCTTCTGGATATTACGCTTAGGCATACGCCGTCCTATGTGTATGCGACGGGCACGTTGCTGGGTGTAGTACATGTTGCTATGCACATGTTTGTCTGTATTTAGGGTATCTAGTTTCCTTCTTGTTGTTATATCGACACGGCTACCTGGCTGTGTACTCTCACTACTGCTGGTGACCATGCCCATGTGGCTACTTCTATGTAGGTGCGGCACGCTGACATGCTGCGGTACACCTTCGCTGGGTATGCCCACTGACAGTGCATTGCGTGACGGACACGGTATTACGCGTATCCTTTGTTCCTTGGACGGGTACACTTTGGACTTCGTGGGTTAATGTTTGGTTCTCCGTTTTGTGTGAACGGGTACTATGTTGCATAGTCTGCGTACGTTTCATTATCCACGGACCCTTGCTGGTGCGGTTACTATTGCAGGCGGCCTGTGGAAGTCAGCACTTTAGGTTGCTCATCGCCTGCCGGCTTGGCCACGCCTACGGCCGCATCCTACTTGGGCTCGCTCATGTGCCCTCCGCACGTGTCTGTGGTTGCGGCGCGCACTCATTACTATGCATATGGCACTGCTACGCCGATTATTCACTGCACTGCCGGCGCAAGCCTTATACCGGCCTTGCGCCGAGCTTCATGAATCCCGGGGTCTATCTATTCTTGAATAAGTTTTATATCTGTTAGAAAAAAAAGTGTATGGTAATGATTTAGAATCAATCTGATTATTAATATCATTCAAATGATATAAATTAATAAAATCCTTTAAATGTTTTGCATTAGATGTAATTTTCCTCTTTCCTGTAGTAGTAGTATCTTTTTCATGTAGGATACAATTAAAGTCACCTGCTAAAATAATATCTCCTATAGAGAATGATATAATCTTATTAAGATGGTGTTTCACTGTATTAGTGCCAATTCCTGGTATCCAATATACATTGATTAATGTATATATTTTCCCATTAATCTGTATTGTAACCATACAAAACATTCCTTTATCATCTTTATAAGACTTAATAGTTTTAGGTATGGGCATATTTTTGTTCCATAAGATAGCCACTCCTCTTTTTTTCTGTGCATGTTCTGAGCTAACCAAGACTGTATATTTATTAGTGGCTAATTTATCTATATCCTTTTTCAGGAGATGTGTTTCTTGAAGGAATATTAAGTTGGCTCTGTGCAAATTAATATATCTCATTAAACTTGCCCTTTTACATGGGTTATTCAATCCATTAATGTTTAAAGAAATTCCTTTTAGAGATACCATTTAACTTCTATGAACATATAAAACATATAATCAGAATAATCATTAACAAAATAAGTATTATTATGTCTCCTCCTTTAGGTGTTCCATTAATTATAGCTGTATTTAATGAAAATCTTATGGAATTTTGTGTAAGTTTTACTTTTATTTGTAGTGACAATGAGTTTATAAAATGTGATGTGGATGTCAAAACTATATGCATACAACACTAATCAGGTGAAAATAATGTTTGGATTAAACAGTGCACCCAGCCTGGAGTTGAAAACTCCAACTTCGAGTAGCAAATACCACTCAAGTTATCCCCCTATCCTAAGCAGCAGTACTTCAGCTGCCACCAAATTAATTCAATACTAACTATTATTAACTAAAGTTAACCTCATTTAACTTGATTATCTATTATAACAAAGCTAAACAATTTTTATAACAGCTTCATATAAACATATAAAACATTTAGAAACAACTAATATTGCTATGTACATCTATTCTATATAATATACTCATAATCAAAATAGCATTCTAACAATCTTGATAAAGAGAGCAAAGAAGAGAGAGAGAGAGAGAGAGAGAGAGAGAAAGGGGGAATATCTATATGGTAGTTTAATAAAAGTTTGTAAGAATAAGTTCTTATTATATGTTTATGTACATTTGAATTCAATAACATATATTATCTTAGGCTATTATGGTTCAGACATTACTTATATTAGGGTATTCCCACTTTCTGCCATAGTAATACAGTTAAAAGCTCTTAAAACTTTAAGTTACTTGCACCAAAAGCTTCCTTCTCATATTTATTATTGCCAATTAAATAAATATTTATTCTCATACATGAGTTAAAAGAATATACTGCACAGCAATGTTGATTCCTAGTTGTACATAAATCATTGTGATGAAAGTCATCTCTTTTTTATATATCTGAACTGCAGCTTTAAAATATGTCACATGACAATTTCTTCTAAAATATAATCACAATGATACATGTACTTGTCTGTTAGTCAAGGCAAATGATTTCTAACATTACATATGTTTAAATCATAAGCATTTATATACATTAAAGTGCTGCTGCCATATAAGCTTTCAAAAACAAGTGTACATGTGTTTTACCTTCTATGTCTTCTAAAATATCTCATTAGTTTACTATGTCATATTAAGTCATTTTAAAATCATTTTAACTTTTACATTTTATAAATTACATCTTAAATAAGTAAGTTATTATAAAGAAAAACTCACATTTAGGTGTCATAAAGTTCGTTTTTCATCACAAAGTCGCATTTACAGCAGTTCAACTTCCTGAAACAGTTTACTTCTTGGATCTGCGATGTGTCAGTGTGAAATCAGGGGTCAAAGTTCAAAATGACTGCTTTCAGCTTCTCTGCGTGTATTCTGAGAGTTGAAGCTTTTAAAACGACTCGAGGACACTAGTCACGAGGAAACCCACATCCCAGATTGTCTCCCATAACATTCTGGCGGGAATTTTAGTAAAAGCAAGTGAGTGACATTCATTTTATAATACAAATGAATCTAAACAGTGCAAAACCTTCTCGAAGCATTTTACAAGTCATTACAGTCTCTATGACAGTGAAACCAAGCCTACAGCTGTTTAACATAAACACAACTTATTTTTATATGCCCCATTTCATTTTCTCATACAGATCTTATTACATACACATATCAGTATTATCAGAAGCATATAATTATATAGCTAAGAGAGAGAGAGAGAAGAAAAAGAAAAAAAGAAAGAAAAGAAGAAGAGAAAGAAGAAGAAGAAGAAAAAAGGGACATACAAAGAGTATCTACAAAGATATATTACTTGCTGTTTGTTTTTACAAAGATATATTACTTGCTGTTTGTTTTAATAAAGTGGAACATGAGACATTACTGTCAACTACTTTAGTTCTAGTTAACTGCAATTATATCATGACAAATTATTTGAAATCATGTATTAAGTAATTAAGTCATGATATAATTTATAGCAACAGTATTTAAACAGTATAAATAATTTTAAAAAACTAATACATTATTTTTCCCCTTATTTCATATTTTCCATCAAACCTCTCTCCCTGCCCTCCCCCACCCCTCACTGAATGTATAGTTTAAAGAGAATGCCATTATTTAAATCAAGAAGAGAAAGGAAATGTATCAAATTACTAACCTTAGGTCTCTTTATCACAAAGAGAAACAAGTTGATTCATAACAGGTTATTTGTTCCTCAGAAAGATTGATTATTTATAAAACAAAATCAGTTCTTTGCACACAAAAAAGTAACTTTGAATAAATCCTTAAGATATTTGTGGTTTTCTTGAAAAAGTAGTAACTGTAATTAAAGAGTTCAAAGAAATATAGAACATGTCATTTGTTTTTTAGTCTTTTTTGCTTCTCTGAAGTCTTCCAAGAAGTTCCTGTTGCCATCCTCTTTAACAAAGGGCTAGCCCATTCCATATCTTCTATTTTATCTAATATTTTATTTTTTTTAATATACAGCAAAGCAGAGTCCAAGTCTTCAAAAATTCTAGGGCCATCCGGTAAAAAGATTTTTAGTTTGGCAGGAAATAAAAGATGAGTTTTGAACTGTGCTTTCTTAAGCTCTCTTATTAATGGCAAAAAAACTTTTCTTTTTGTTATTACCAAGGAAGAATAGTCATTGTCAAAACGCACAGTTGCCTCATTAATTTTTATAGGAGCTTTAGCCCATGCAGCCTTTAATACCATCTCCTTGTCATAAGATGATAAAAATCTTACAATATCTGATTTGGGGTACTTTTTATTTGTATTAGAATTAGATAAGGACCTATGGGCTCTTTCAATACCAAAAGAAAATGCTTCTGACAGATCTAAAGTTTTGGGAAGCCAAGTATTTAAAAAGGAAGTAATGTTGTTACCTTCTATATTTTCTGGCAGTCCAAAAATCCTTATATTATTGTGTCTGGATCTGTTTTCAAGGTCATCTATTTTGGATTGAAGGTGTGTGTTCTGTTTCAATAAAAATTCAATGTTAATTTCTTCTTCCTGAATTCTGTTGTCCATATCATTAAGAGTCTCTTCTATACCTGTAATCTGGGCTTTCTGATGTTGTAAGTCTTGATGTAACAAATCCATTTGTTTTGTGTTTTTTTCTATAAAGTTATCAATTTTAATATCCAGTCTGTCCATTTTAGTTGTTAGTTGCTGAATAGTTAATAGTAAAGACTGAAGCTCTTTCTTGATGCTGGAATCCTGACTGTTAGCCTTACTGGAACTCATTCTGAACAGAGGTGATGAAAGAGAAATTTCCAAGAAGATTTCTGACAGGAAAATTATTTAAATTTTCTTTCTTTTTTAGATATTATTCAAGATACTAGTATTCCAAACGTTTTTAGAAAGAAAATTATTACATTAGTTGAATTTTAAAGTAATTATTTCCTGTCAGTGTAGTAATGTTGGTGGAGCTGAAGAAATCTGCTGCTATCCTGTGTTCATCCTTGGCCACGCCCCCACTCCTTCTTTCTTTTGATGATTTCCTGGACTTCTGCATTCCACCACCAACTTTCCTTATGCCCTCTATTTCCATACCTGGCTCGGACACATATCTGTTCTGTAGTCCTGAGATGGATGTGTCATATATGTACATAGTTATCAGAATCTAGCAGGAACAATGGTGCCCAATTTGATTTTTGGTTACACTAGCCAGACATTTCTGTCCTGTATAAGCATCAAAAGATGTGAGACTGTGCCTGTGTTTGTTTTGGACATACACACATATGGTTTATGTTTGGATATTTTGCTATTGCTTAACAATTCCTACTGAATCCTGAGCTAGATCTTCCCACTCTTAGTGTTTGAATTTTAAGGCTTGATGGACTTTCTGCCCAAATGACCTTACCAGTCTTGCACTTCATGGTCAGCTGCCCTTGCTGTCATCTATGTGCTAGCGGTAAGTGCAGGGCTATTCAAATGTAGTTCAGTAGGGTGAATGATCTTTCAGAAACTGGTCTCACTGAGTTCCAGCTTACCATATAAATATTTTTATATGAGAATAGCAGACATGTCAAAAGTGTAGTGCAACATATGGTTAAACATTGCTCCTGTTAAGCCTTTCGTTTTAGAGTGGTACATGGCTTCAGATCAGCAGTCCATATTAGGAGATGATTAAGACTTGTTTGTGATTTAGACTGTACAGTGGACAATATGGGTAGTGTGACACAGAGATCATAATACTAAAGAACCACGTGCGTGTGTGTGTGTGTGTGTGTGTGTGTGTGTGTGTGTGTGTGTGTGTGTGTGTGTGTGTGTGTGTGGTGTGTGCAGTTATACTCAGACATCTTAAAAATTACAGAAAGAAGTATATGTTTTCACACAGAGTTCCTGACTCCTGCATTGTCATCTGGTTATTTATGTATTTATTTGTATTTGTTTTCAGGGGTAGAGAAATTATCTCATTGGACCTTTTTCACACTCAGCCTGGAAGAAATCATTTTGGCATCTTTGCGGAAATTAGATGTGGTGGTCAGTTAGTTGAAGATTAGTTCATCAAAATGCAAAATAGTTATTATTTTTGATACCAGGTGTAATTATTTAAAATGAACTGAAATCATTGTTCATTAGACCTGTCTGCACATAGATGTATTTTTATAATTTTCATTTTCCATTTAGATAGCATCTTACATTCATCTGTATGGTGTAGCCAAGAGAAGAAATACTAGCAGAATAAATGAGAGAAAAATGATGGTCATACAGGAGATTTATAAAGGAACTACTCCCTTCTAATGGTGATCGTTCCGGTAAATCCACTATTGTCACACAGAAGACTCAGGCAGGCATATTCTTAACTATGTAGCATCAGTAAAGTTAGCAATTGCAATTGGCAAAATCTGCTTTAGCAAATTTATTGTAGTGACTTAATGTAGACTGTAGATCAAATGTTAATAGATATATATGAATATGGTTCCCTGGCACATGCTCCTTAGAGGAAGCTTGAAGTTGCACAAGGAAGATGATGTTTTATGTAGTTTTATCAATATTCATTTATTTGCTTGCATTTACTTGGGTAATATGACTGCAGAAAAAACCCTTTTCAGCAGAAGCTGGGGGAGAAAAGTTCCACTATGTGCAATACAAGACTATGTAAAATGACTATGCACTGAGACAAAGTATAAAATTGTGTTAATGACAGTAGACTAAATACGAATAAAGATCTTTCATACAAACCAAGTAACACTCAATAACAGTATTGCTAAACATCTACAGCGATCATTACCTCTAGCTAAATGTAATGTCAGCTTTAGCCTTCTTTAATATAAGTAATGCTGAAAGTAGTACTAATGTCTCTTAATGAATTTAGTTGATTATAGAAGTAACACAGTAAAGTAATTATTGCTTATTAGCAGTACAACAATACTCCCACTGACTTCAGCAAAACAACCTCAATATTCTAACTACCGCAGCCATATCAACCACTTCAAGTAGCATCAAACCACCAATTTATATTCTATTTATGTGAATCTGCCACCGGGCACCCCACTATCCACTACTACGTCCACATCCTAGAGGCAACAAACACTCCCAGCATATTCTTCACACCTAAAAAAATAAAGCAAACAGAAAATACCCTTACAATTTACGTGGAGTTTAATTCCTTAAATTCTGCACAAGGATAAACCCTTTACTCTGCATATCTCTCTTATGAAGTTATATCAAAAAAGCTATATAGAACCTAACCCAGGTTCACACCAAAGCACAACATACAACTACCACAGCACAGTATCCACATAACCCAAAAACTTACAATATCACTACTCAGTGTAGACCACAGTCTTAACAACCATGAACAAATAAGAAGGTTCTTAAGTATCCACAACCCAGACATAATAGGAGTTACTGAATCTTATGTTAATGTCTCCAGTTTATATCTAAGCCACTACTTCCATAACCACAACTGCATATTTATCCCCAGACCCATATCAACAAATGGAGGAGGTACACTCATATTAATCAAAAATAACATTCCAATATCTTTCTTAAGCCAATACAGTCATACTGGTGACCATAACATCATCTGGCTATCCTTAAAATTAAATGCCATCATTCCTCACCAGAGTCAAATGTATCAACCCCTTATAACCACTAAATACATGAAGGATGTCATAATTCTTGAGAATGTTAATCTAATCCTTCAAAGTTTCATTAAACATTTTATAGATGACATACTAGTCATCCTCAAAATAATTCAGTTTAATATAGAACCCACTAGGCCTATCTTCCTTTCAGGAATCACTCTTTTATAGAGCTACTCATTACAGACTTCCCAAATGCAATCTCTGGTGTTTAAGTCCTTTCTCCTAGTTTTAGCAATCTCTTCCACACTGTACAAAAACAATAGTCAACTGCATACATCTGAACTAAAATCTCCATACAAATGAAGTATTACAGCATGGAAGCCATGTAACAAGCATCAACTCCAGAAAATCAAAACAGGTTCATACAACTCCAAAACAGTTCCAAGAAAATCACCAGAGACACAAAAGACACTCTCACCAAACCAAACCAAAAAAAAAAAAAAAAAAACAAACAAACATAAAACACTCATCAAGATCAATCAAAGACAAACTTGAAATCGAGTGAATAATACAATAGGCAGAATACAGCAAAAAGCAACTACAAGTAATTCTGTAGGCACTATCTCAGGCTAAGTTCTGAATAATGTCTTTTTTTACAGAATTCTGCACTCCCCATATAGACACATCCATAACCCCTCTTGAATTACCCCCATATCCCCATTGCACTTCAAAAGAATAACAGCAAATTACATAAGAAATAACATTAAGCAAATTCTTTCAGAAAATGCCCATCAGTAGTAGACTTTTTCCTTTGTTTTTATTCCATTATGTAGTGATCACATTATATCCCAATTAAATACCTATGTAATTTGTACCTTCCCACTATTTAGGCTATCCAAATGGAAACAAGCTACAGTCACATTCACACTCAAACTATCAAAGCTCAAAAACACCAAAGACTTTTGACAGATATCAGTGCTTTGTATTCTACAGAAAACTCTCAAAATATCATCTTTACACTGTTAACTATGTTAAAAAGATTGCATCTTAACCCCTAACCAGCATGACCTTTGGTCAGCATGTATTTCTGTAACTCTCATATTTAATTATTTTCTTTTTACCCCTTTTTGACTGAGTTAGTCTTATTAGACTAGTAATCTTTTTTCTGGAGAGGCCCAAGTTGAAGTTATTATGACAAAAGAAATTTGACCAGGAACTTTCCCTACTCCATTAGCATACATGGACACTGTTTACAGCTGCACTTCCTGTCTTCCTGTCTTCTATTCTAGGCACAATGGTGGCCAAGAGAAGCAGGAAGCTGTTGAAAACAAGTATGAGAGTTTAACAATAGGTAGCTAGACCAAAGTGCTACGCAGTCTTGAGATGCCAATAAATCTTCACAACTGGCAACACAACAACTTAAGCTGAAAGTCCAATAATTGCTGTAAGATGTTTAATAAAATATCAGAGTTCTGATGAAGCCCGTATATGTGCGGGTGAAAGCACTTAACTGAATTGGAGTTGTATCGTTGGTGTGTTTTGATATTTTATTAAACATCTTACAGCAATTATTGGACTTTCAGCTTAAGTTGTTGTGTTACCAGTTGTGAAGATTTATAGGCGTCTCAAGACCGCATAGCACTTTGGTCTAGCTACCTATTGTTTGGTTCTGTTGTTACTGCTATACCGAATTTCAGGCTGTTATACAGCGTTAAGTATGAGAGTTTGAAAGAGAGATGTTGCAGAAGTGAACACTGACAGTCTGTCAGCAGAGGATTGTTTATATTAGAGAAGGAGTTGGAAGTTACAGAGGCATTTGGAGGAAATGATGGTGTATTAGATGAGTAGAAAAGACAATTGAGCCTTTTAAAAAGCAGTTGAAAAGTTGGGGTCTATATTAGAACATCAAAGTTTCAGAACTTCAAATGTTCTAATATCGATCCCTAATAAGCGAAAGCTGAAAATAGTGAAGTTTCAATCCATTCCTGTCACTTCGCTATTTTCAGCACTGTGGTGGAAAGTTACGGGTCAGGTTCAGGTAAGTGTGCGATTGTGTGGACGTGAGGGTTAGGGGAGGGTAGGTGAGTTAAGGTTAGGGCACGGGTGAAGTTTGTGTGTGTGCGATAGTGACGGACCTTAGGGTACAGTTTAGTGTAGGGTTAGATCTAAGATTTTAGGTGTATGTGTGCGGATTTCTGTTTGTTTGGTGTGAATGTCTCATTTCAATTTTGGTGTGATTCTGTTGTGTGTATGTGTTTTGGAACAGCAAAATTTTTCCCTAGGAAAAAATTCACTGTTCTGAATTTTTGATGTTATCAGTTTTTGGTTACTAGGGGTCAATATTAGAACATTCGAAGTTCTGAAACTTCGATGTTCTAATATAGACCCGAAAAGTTGGATGTGTAGAGGATTTGGAGGATCTATTTCAACACAACCTCTTTGATTCAGAGGCTGCAACACAAGAATGTGTTGTTACAGCCCTATATTTGGGAGGGTTGCAGCATGATTATCTTAAGGAAATGATTTTGCAGAGTAAAACAAAAAGTGGTAGCATCTTGGGGAGATATTATGGATAAAATAAAGGAGATGGAAGTGAAAGAAACCACAGAAGATAAAAAATCATATGCAATAACACTGAAAGAAGTCAAAAAACAAATAAGAGAGGAAGAGGGTGGAAGAGAGGTTGTGAAAAAGAAGTACATTGTACATCTCAGCAGTAAGAAAGAAACAGAACTTGAAAAATATAAAGTATGGGACACAGTTATTGCAGCCTTGGGAAAACCGCCTAATGAAGTAAGAGCTTTTATTTGTCTGAATAACGAGACTTTTTGTGACATATTTGAAGCTGGTCAATATATGGAGAATTTCTCAGAGAGGTTCAAAAGAAAGAAAGACTGTAGTCCATGGAACTCTTACATAGTGCCATAGTGCAAACTTTTAATAGAGAGAGAGAGAGAGAGAGAGAGAGAGAGAGAGAGAGTGAGAGAGCAAAAAAAGAATTACTGCACAATTTTGAACGGAGATGGATAAGGACGTATTAAAAGACTGTTTTAAAACTTTATGTAAGATATGATGGACAGACAAAAACTTGTTTTCTTTTTGTGGAAAGAATGATCATTTAATAAGCAAATGTGATAAGAGAAAATGTTTTGTTTATGGAAAAAGTGGGACATGAAACAAAGAAATGTGAATTGATGTGTAAAAATGTGGAAAATGGGAAAATGGGACATGACTCAGTTAACTATGATGAACAATTACAGGTTGAGCAAAAAGAGCAGACACAAATATATGTCCATAATGTTGCAGAAAATGTTAACCATGAAAAACAAAAAAATATATAAAAAGAAAATAAAAGAATATAAAGAGAATGAAAATGATGAAGGCGAGGAATTAGTACTAGAAACTAATGAAGAGGAAGACAGTAACTGGGAAATAATAAGACCTAAAAGAAATTCATTAGGGAGAAGAGTGAAAGACAGAAAAATAAAAATAAAAGTGTGATTATAAAAGAAAATAAAATGAAAGATAAGGGGTAAGATGAGAACCTGAGAGTGTTATCAATAAACATTAATAGTATAAAAAGTGTTAAAAGAAGATTAGGTGTATTGCAATGATGCATGTTACTTGACATGCACATAATTACCCTAGAAGATACAAGAACCTTAATGGAAGATGAAAGGAAGCACATGGAAAACTCATGGGTTGGGAACATTGTATGGAACATAGGAAGAGATAGATGTTCAAGGATTACTGTATTATGCAATGAAACAGTTAAGATCTTAGATTATACTTTAAGTAGTTAGGTGGAATAACAGTATTAGATATAATTATAAGGTATAAGAAAGGTGTATACAACTTATTACAATATGTACATATGTTCAAAAAGTCTTACATTATGCAGGAGTAACTATGGAAATAATATTGGTAGGAAATTTTAATTGTAATTTCAGGAAAAGAAAGAAGGGAATGATGTTAAAACGGTTTATGAAATAATTAAAAGTGGAAAGTTATATATATATATATATATATATATATATATATATATATATATATGGGATAATATACATTATACATATAGAAGAAATGAGATTAAGACAGAAATTGATTATTTTATAATATCTGATACTTTGAAAATTATAAAAAAGGAACAAAGGAAACAAGTTTTTCAGAGCATTTGGCTGTATGGGTAGAAGTAAAAGAAAACAAAGAATACACGAGGATAGGTAAAGGTATTAAAAGATTGAATAAAAAGGATTCAAATGAAGAAGAGAGAAAAGGAATTGACCAGTTATGAGAAGATCATGTAGAAATGAGAATATTTTATCAAAGTTGGACCGATTTGTGGTTAAGTTTTAAATGGAAGTATAATAAGTGTTTTTTAGAATGTTGAACGATGAAAAGAGAAAAAAAAATATAGGTTATTAAGTCAAACAGTATTCAGAGTAATATTAAGGGATAATAAAAACTTTTTTATGGAAGGAGAATGAAATCTATGAAATGAGTGAAGAGAAGATTAAGAAAATATTATATAAGGAAAAATACTTTTTACAAGGGAAAAAAAGATGTAGCTTCATATTTGAGTACATTGGTGAGAGAAAATAAGAGGGTAATAAAAGAATTGGAAACCAGTGAAGGAGAAAAAGTGAATACATACACACAAAAAAATGAGGTAATCGAACAGTATATAAAATGCAGAAGACAGAGATAAATGAGAGACAAATATGGGAATTAAATTAGTTAAGTACAGAGAAAAATGAGCTTATCAAAAAATATAAGTATTGGAGAACTTGCTGAAACCTTAAAAGACCTGGATATGGAAAAGGCAACAGGATTAGATGGAATTGAATATCATATGTACTATAATATGTAACCATTGGCAAAAATATATTTTGTAAAGGTTTTGAATGAGTGGTTAGAAAAAGGGAAATGAAAATGAAATATGTATGGGGGCCATGACATTTATATGGAAGAAAGGGAGGAATTTAATTATTAGGAACTGGAGACCAATAGCATTAAACAATACAGATTATAAAATATTTATAGAATAATAGGGAAAAGATTAGGAAAAGGTGTGGATAAACTGATGGAACCTATGATTTTTTTAAAAAAGGAAAGGAAGTCAGAATTTATTATTGGTGTTAAGACAGGTAAATCATATTATAAGTAAAAAAGTAGAAACTTAAAGTATTGGTTGGAGATGCAAACAAAGCATTTGATAGAATCCAATATGAGGAATTATGGTGTGTATTTACAGACTACAATGTAAGCAAAAAATAATAAAAGTTATAAAAGTTATAAGATCAGTATATGAGAATAATAATGTTAAAATAATATTAAATGGAATGTTAAGTAAATAAATAAGATTAGAATGTGACATAAGACAAGGTTGTCCAGCATGAAACATCTTAATTGCATTAGTAATGAATGTGATTGTAAACACAATGAACAGATAATAGCAAGGTATAGGATAATAGAGGGAATTTGTGTGCCAGTTATTCTTACTTATGCAGATGATATAGTTTAAATTACAAAAAAGCAAGAAATGGATGGAGCAAGGAATTAAGAAATCAAATAAGTACTTGAATATACTTGGTTTAAGCATTAACAAAGACAAAAGTAAAGGATTTTCATTACTAGGTGAGTTATAAGGTATTCATGTTAATGATGACGAGGTAGATATTCCAGAAATAACATTTGGGGCTAATATGAAGAAAGAAACACAATGAGAAAGACTGATACAAAAACTGAACAAAACATGTATTTTTTGGTGGTTATATAGATCATCATACAAGAAAAAGGTTTATTTAATAAATTATATTCTGTTAGGTAAGATTGCCAATTTGGCAAGTGTATATATAATCTCATCTAAGTATGAAAAATACCTGTTATTGATTATATTTTCATTTATGTGTGGATCAAGATTAAACTCTGTGAGGATAGGAATTTTGTATGCTTAGGAAAAAGGAGGAGGATTAGGACTAATAAATCATATTGTACATGCAGCTTCATTTTAATCTGCATAAAGTGATGAAGGGCTTAAAAGAAGAAAATAGGAACATAGTAAATGATCAAATATAAAGAAGCTTGAGAAAGTTTACGCTATGAGAAAGATTGAAGAATGGTATCAATAATGAGGTTAAAGACTATCACAATAAGATATAACTATGGAAATTAAAAATAGGGAGTGTGGAAAAAAGAATGGTATGAAATATAATGAGGGAATGTTATTATATTTATCCATGGAAAAACTTACATGATAAAAAAAAGAAATGCAATAAAAAGAAGAGTTATATGGAGGAAAAATGTATGAATACAAATATTTTATATGGCGATATGCCTTATAAAAAGGTTCAGGAGAGGGTATGTAACTCTTGTGGAGAGATTTAGATGATGGAACATGTATTTTTGAATTGTATGAGAGTTAAAAAATTGTGGGAAAATTATATGAAATTAGTGTATTCAATAATTCTAAAATTGTGAAAATATAAACATGAACATGATAGAATATGGGTATTATGTTTATAAAGGAATAAATGAAGAAAAAATAACTGATAAAATGTTTTATGTTTTATAAATATTATGGAATAAACAATTCAATGAGATAAAATATAATGAGAAATGGATATTGGAAGAAATTTTGAAAAAATATATGTTTTGGTTGTGGAAAAAAAGAGTGGGAGAATAGTTGAAATAATGAAAATGTATGACGTTATATGATTTAATGTAAGATGTAAGCAACTGTGAATCATGTACATATTGTAAATAATGCAAATAATGCATATAAGATGTTATATTCAGTAAAGAACCCCTACTCATCTACTCATGGCAAAAAGTGGAACTCCCATTCCTAGAGCAATAGCAGTTAGGAGAAGTGACTTGTGTAGTAGCATGGAAGCTGGAGGAGAAGGTGAGAATGTGAAGACAGAGGATTGTACAAATTCTGCAACAGATTTGAAGGATTTATGTCAAAAGAATTTATTTTTGGAGAGTGACAACCACATGGTGTTAGGAAAAGCTGAGGTGAAAACCCTGCAGTTGGGAGGGTTGCAGGATGGAAAGCCGCATAACTTGATAATAGCAAGAGGTGGAGGAAGATGGTTTAGATTGTGGGGTGCTATTGCAGACAAAATTCAAGGATTGGAGTGTAATGGGGCAAGAAGAAGATAGATAGTGAAAGAAGAAAAACGAGAAGGGATATGTGTAAAAAAGAGACATGCTGACATTGTGACTGAAGGGGTGGAAATTGAAGGAAGAAAAAGACATCAAACAAGAACATTTTTGATAAGAATTTAATCTAAGACTAAGAAACTTAAATAGATATAAAGTTTGGGACTCCGTTATTATGTCTTTAGATATAAATAAACCAAATAGGTTCATAGGTTCATAGGTTTATACTAGGCTATCTGCCCCAAGGCATTTATAAGCCTAGCCTGAATTTTTGTGGCTTACGCCACCCCTTATATGAAAAAATACTGTACCCATTAGTTTGTTGTGCCTCTGTCCAGCAGTGACACAGAGATGATTCCCGGGGTAAACCTACAATCTCCCATCCACAGGTCAAGATTTCTCTTGAACAGAGCCAGCGAGGTGCTCTGCCTCACATGGACCGGGACTCTATTCCACAGCATAGGGAGTCTCTGAGTGATAAATCTATCCCTCCAGCACATCCTATTTATATCCATGCTAAGGTTTAAGTCGCTTGCTCTAGTGGTTTTGGTGGATTTGGATTTTTTGAGGTGGAGCATGTCCATTAATTCCGGGTTGGACATGGCCTTGTATGTCAGGCACATGTCACCTCTGAGCAGACGGTATGCGAATGAATAGAGCTGGAGTTTCTTCAATCTGGCAGCATATGACAGATTTTGGAGTCCCTTTATCCTTTTGGTGAGAAACTTTTGGGGTCTCTCCAATTGCTGCAGATGTCGGGCGAGATACATCCCGAATGGGGCATTGTACTCGATCATTGGTCTGATAAGTGAAGAGTACAGGGGAACAATGACCTCACTAGATCTGGATGTGAATCCCTTCATGATGTGAGGGTATTCAATTTATTGGGGAAATAAACTCTTTGTGATGCAATTTTTGCATCTGGAGAAAAAAATTGGATTTTTTGAGGGGTTGTGAATTAAAGACTAATTTTTTCCGTGGAATAATTTTATTTTTACTGCACAAAAACAAAAGATACTTAAAAAGATAGTTGCTCAGTTCAGAATGGACACTGAAAGAATACATTAGAAAGTTTTTTGAAAGAAAAATGTCAAAGTGTTTTTCTGACTGTTAAAAGTATTGATAATAGAGGTGTATGGACTGGGGTGAGAATGTATTGTCTTACTGAACGTTGGAAATAATAATATTATGCAAATTTCAAGCATCAGAAATATTAAAGAGCAGGGGACTGTTAAGATACCAGAGCCAGCATAGAGGGTTTTTTTTTGTGGGTTGAGCAGGCATTTTCTTAATCAATATGATAAAAGGAGATGTTATCAATATGAGGAAACTGCACACACTATCAAACTTTGTGTTGGGGAATGTTATAAATGTAACAAAAAAGGACATTT
>NC_056750.1:240529666-240562852 GCF_019279795.1 Protopterus annectens
CAGAACCAACTGATATTGCCAACATCCTGGCAGATAGGTTCAGTGCTAACTTTACCACCCCACCCCCTAAAGGGCCCATATCTCTACAGGAAGAATGCAGAGTCCCTGTATTCACAACTATGCAGGTAAAAGCTGCACTCTCTAAAGCCAAAAACACAGCATCTATGGGACCGGACAACATCCCATGGTGCGTTTTACATGAACTTCAAAACGAACTGGCTCCCCACTTAAACACCATGTTCAATAATAGCTTCGCATCAGGCTTTGTGCCCACTGAATGGCACACAGCAACAGTTATCCCACTCCACAAAGGGGGAGCCACCACTGATCCCAGGAACTATTGACCTATTAGCCTGATGAGCCTGGTCTGCAAGGCCATGGAATGTATCATCATGGAACTCATAAAGAAAGATAATGGTAACCTCCACACTCTGGATCCCACCCAGTTCGGATTTGTGAAAGGCAGATCATGCCTCCTGAACCTGATCGACTTCTTTGAGGCAGTCACCAAAGCCATAGATGAGGGTAAGGTGTTTCACACAGCCTATCTTGACCTCGCCAAGGCTTTTGACACCATCCCCCATTCTGGAATTATAGCTAAACTCACTAAACTAGGTATACATCCCTACATCACAAGATGGGTTGCCAACTGGCTCACTGACAGAACTCACACTGTAAAAGTTGCAGACTCCAAATCTGACCTCAAAGCAGTGACAAGTAGAGTACCACAGGGTTCCATCCTGGGACCTCTCCTGTTTGGTATCTATGTCTCTGAAGTACAGGCTAACACAGATGGCCTCAGGCTAATGAAGTTCGCAGATGACTGCAAACTAGGAGCCATAGTCAAGTCCCCAAATGATATGGACATCCTACAGAAGGGCCTTGCTGAGACAGATGCTTGGTGTCAGAGCCATGGCCTCAAGCTTAATGCCAAAAAGTGCAGTGTCATCCCCTTTGGTAAAAACTCTGTACCCATGAACTACCACATAGGCAGCAATCTACTTAACACCGAATGTGTGATAAGAGACCTTGGGACCCAGATGGACAGTAGTCTCTCCTTTGATAGTCACATCACCACAGTAGTCAGGAAGTCCTTCTACATGGCACACCTCATCATAAAAGGGTTCTCATCCAAGAAAAAAGAGGTCATTTTTCTCCTCTACATGACACTCATTAGACCCATTATAGAGTATAATGCCCCTTTTGGAATGTACCTCACAAGACATCTGCAGCAGCTGGAAAGGCCACAGAAGTACCTCACAAAGAGGATTACTGGCCTCAAACAAATGCCCTACACTGACTGCCTGAAAAAACTCCAGCTTTAATCCATAGCATATCACCTACTCTGAAGTGATCTCTACCTAACATATAAAGCTATGTCAAACCCAGAGCTGTTGGACATGCTACACCTAAAGAAATCCCAATCCCTCTGAGCTACATGCTCTAGGGACCTAAACCTTGTCACCACAATAAACAGGACATGCTGGAGGGATAGATTCCTGTCCCAGAGACTTCCCATACTCTGGAACAGGCTACCCATCTATGTCAAGCAAAGTTCTTCATTAGCACTCTTCAAGAAAAAATCTTGATGAGTGGATGGGAAATAGGAAATACACCCTGGGGATAATTTCTGTGTCTCTGCTTGACAGTGGCACAGGAAAATAACTTTCTTGGGTGGCGTAAGCCAGGGAACCTTTTTGGCTAGGCTTACGTAGGCCCTTGGGCTGATAGCCTAGTACCTACCTATGAACCTATGAACCTATAAATCACTAAAACTGCTCTACCTTTCCCCAAAGATTAACTCCACTGCCTTTCCATAATCCTAAAACCCCTCACCATTTCCCTCAATCTAAATTCCTGTCCTGTTCCCTAAACCTAAACTGCTCTCCTGCTACTGAAACCTAAAACTCATCTCCTACTCTTTCAACTTAAACTCACCTCATGCTCCCTAAACTTAAATTCCCCTTTCAATCACTACCTAAGCACATCTATACACCCAACCCTCCCACTCCCCCCATAGCTGACACACTTACCTGACTCAAGCTTGAATAATGTGTTTGGCACTGAGTGGTGACTCCACTCTCTCCAGATGGCTGCCTCATCTTGCCCTGAACATATTATTTGAGTTTGTACATGAACAACAACCTGTGTGAGCTACAAAATGCAGCAGTCCCTGTCTGTGAGACTGTGGCCTTCAAGCAGCAGGGGCTGTGGTACTTGTAGTAGATCCCACCATCCCATTATACTTCTGCAGTTTATCAGAAGTAAAGTCAGTACTTCCTAACTTCACACATATTAACCAACATTAACAGATAAACGGAAATGTCAAACTCTACTATGATACAAAATGCAAGGCATGCACATCTCAGTGCAAATATGCAACTGTGTCAGTTATGTGGCTGAGAAAATTCCACGTTTTTTACTTACGCTAAAGTACCAAGCATACCTCTCAACTTTTCTGCTTAAGAATCAGAGATGAAGCCAAAAATAATGAGGGATAAAATCCCATGATCAGGTTAAAATATTACACTAAATTATTTAGAAACCTTGCAAAACAATGGAGTTTGAATCACTGAGCATTTTCTTCAGCACACAAAGTAAGGATGTTTCGTTTCTAGCATTATTCTCTATTTTCATCAGTAATTTTATCAGAAAATTAAAAAAGTTGTGAGGCACAGGACAAAAATATAAGACAAAGGTCAGGCGCCTTTGAGAGCAAAGGCAAGTATATAACACTTCATGTGCATTCATACCTTTCAATTTGTTTGCTTAAGGATCAGGGACAAAGACAAAACAATGAGAGGGCAAAGGCCCCAAACCAGAGACACGTTTTAAATATTATCCAAATTCTCTTAAAAAATTAATAGAACAACCTGCTTTGCATCAACATGAATTTTCTGAACATTAAAAGTATGAAACTCTACTATCTGCCATCAGTGAGAGACAGCAATCCTCAATAATTTATCAGAAAAATCTAAACTTTTCTGAGGAAAAGGGCAAACATGATTGGAAAAAATTAGGGACAGTCTGCAAAATCAGAAATAATTCAGAGGTTTGTGTGTATAATGAATTTATAAATTTATCTTCACGTTGCACAGTTAAGGTATGATATGAAGTTAAATTTTCAGCGCCTAACTTTACCATCCACTTTCTTCATTTTGCCAGAGAAGTCAGGAGACTTACTGTATGAATAAACAGTGGATAAAAATTTATTTTATAGAGATAGAAAAATATAATCAAATCAAACTGAACTGTACTGCCTGCATCTTGACAGTTCTAGATTCCTGACTTCACTGACAGTAGAACAAGTCACATAGCTTATCCACAGAAGTGTAGCTAAGGTGGGATCGAGGGACCAGCTATACAGATGCATGGAGTTAAATGACAGAATTGAATTGATGGTTGCCAGTGTGGCTGTATTACAGTACCAGCGTTCAGAAATGAATGCCAATACTGTAAGTTATGTCATGGCTGAAGCACTGAAGTTTCAAAGTGCTTAGTGGTTGATATTGTAACTGTAGCAAATGGCTTGCTAGAGTGTACATTAGTATTTGTAGCAAGCAGTTTGCTTCAGTTTAAAATAAAAGACCCTTTTTAGTTCCTCAGCTTAGAGTTGAGAAGTTCAAGATTTTGGAGAATAAACTTTTCTCCTTAATATCCTCAATAAGGGCACGTCAGATTGGGCAATGGGTCTTTTTTTTTGGTTCCTCAACAGACTAGGCATTAGATGAGTAAAGTATGTCCTTTCCTTTCCTTTTTGATTTTTTGCACAGATTTGTGCTTTATAACTATGACACAGGCTGCTGTAGGTTCCCATTCATTTTTACAGCCTGATGCAGTTCCTCTAGCAGTTCTACACTTAGTCTAATGGCATTCATTACATTACTCAAACGTGACTGGGACATTTCTTCTCAGCTTCTCAGTCATACGTAACAAATCGCATCAAGCTAAGTGTTGAACTGTTGCACTGTATACATGCTGTGAAATTAAATAAATATAGGGAGTTTGCAGGTTGGCATAATCCCTAAGATGTTTACCTCACAAACACAAGTTACAGGTTTCTTATTCTCACCTATGAGAAATTGGCTAGGCTGAAAATGATCTGTAGAGCTGCCTATCATTAGCAATCGCTACAGCTATATTTGCACTTGTCCTCAGTTATCTCTTTGCTGAGGCAGTCTTCAGTGTCTATTTATCTATGTATAGACAGATACACACACACACACACACACACACACATACACACACACACACACACACACACACACACACACACACACACACACACACACACACACACACACACACACACACAGATATCCTCAGGCACAATGGGAAAATATATGCACAGCTATATTTATTTCATATGAAAATGTAGTTTAATTAATTTTAAATTTAGTTGTTACTTGAATGTTTATTAGAATTACATATTAGATGTTTATTTTTACTTCAAGGGTTTGTACACCCATACTTACACACACACACACACACACACACACACACACACACACACACAGACAGATATCCTCAGGCACAATGGGAAAATATATGCATAGTTATATTTATTTCATATGAAAATGTAGTTTAATCAATTAATTTTAAATGTAGTTGTTACTTGAATGTTTACTAGAATTACATATTAGATGTTTATTTTTACCTCAAGGGTTTATACACCCATACTTACACACACACACACACACACACACACACACACACACACACACACACACACACACACACACACACACACACACACACACACACACAGTCATCTGCTTATAAATGACTTCTTTTTCAATGCCATAAAAAGTTGTTGTAAATATCTAGGCTGTGTGAAGTTAATTTTGCTGCACATCAACTGTCAATCAAAAACAAGCAAAGCAACAGATGCATTGGTGAGATTTTTACTGATAAACATGACTTCAGACATTATTATCACATATGTTAAAGTTGTGCATAAAACTACCACATTCCACAAGTTCAGTACATATTCTGAACTAATAATTTAATCATAGGATGGAAGAAGTGTATAGCTGTGAGTACTGACTGCTGTTAGAAGACAGTGAAACGTTTCTAAAATACAGTGCAGTTGGTAAATAAAGAAAGCATAGCGATTATACTGCCTGCATTAGTAGAAAGACATTACAGAAGTACTAAGGTAAAACTTGATTCTTAGCATTCCTGATTCTTACACGTACTATAAGCAGCTTCGTGTCCTTAGCTTGAATGTTCTAAATATCAAGTGCCATTGAGAGTCAGAATGTCAAAACTGAAAGAAAATCCCAGTAAAAACAGATTTTTTGCAGATGGGCAAGCCCTCTGCACCCCCCCTCCATAATGGGGGCTATGCCCCCCATTAGTTACAAATACTAACTCTAAGATTACAGTACAGTGAGAAAAGGGCCAGTGATCACACACTGTAGGTTTCCCAGTTTTCCCAATATGTTGACATTTCTGACTTCAGCATCTCAACTTTATATACATTTGAGATATTGTCATGTACCTCTGTAGTTCACACAACAGTGGAGAAAAAAAGCAAACTCCACTTTTGGTGAAAGTAATAACATTATAAAACCCAAATGTATTCCAAGTCAAATATGTTGCAAACCACTTTGCAGCAAAAAGAATAAGAAGTTATGTACTCACCATAATGTTCCATGTGAGTTGTTCCATCTCACCTTCATTCTTCACTGATGGGTTCGGAGCCGATCCCTCGGCTCTGACATGGCTATTAGCAAACTCAAGGTTTTCCAGTTGCTCGAGACCCAGCCCCTTATCCCATAATGCACTGCTGGAATTACCTCAGATCTTGTTTACTGAGTGTACCGTATCCTTGTAAAAGGACTACTCTTCTAAGAGAGGGAAAAATTTGAATTATCGGGATGAGACCAACGTCTAGGTCAACTGTCAGCCAGGTGGGGGATGGAGGGAGGGACATGAGAATGAAGGCAAGATGGAACAACTCACATGGAACATTATGGTGAGTACATAACTTCTTAATGTGAAGTTGTTCAATCTCGCCGTTCATACTTCACTGATGGGTAGCATCCCTAGCACCCTCAATCTTGGGTGGCTCACGGAAGTATATTCTTCAGGATTGTAGAACCAAAGGAAGCCATGTCCCTGGAGGCCTTATCCACCTTGTAATGAGTGATAAAGGTATGAAGGTATGAAGCTTAGACCAAGTGCCTGCAGCACAGATGTTGTCAATGGGCAATTTGGCTTGAAATGCAGAGGATGTAGAAACTGCTCTGGTTGAATGAACTTTAATTCTGTGTAGTAAGGGCATATTAGCTGCTGAATAAACACAGGTGATACAATCAGATAGCCACTTAGAAAGGGTTGTTTTAACCACTGGCCTAACTTTCTTGGTGTCAGAAAAGGAAACAAATAGTTGGTCTGATTTTCTAAAATATTTTGTCCTATCCAAATAATATCTGAGCTGTCTATGAATGTCTAGTTTGTGCAGCATATACTCTAGTTTGTTGGAATGGTTGGGGAAGAAGACTGGCAACTCAATGACTTGATTGATATTAGACTCAGAACAAACTTTAGGTAAAAAGGAAGGATTTGTCCTGAGAGATACTCTATCAGTATGAAAAATCATATAAGGAGGTGTGATAGACAAGGCTTGAAGTTCTGACACTCTGCGGGCGGAAGTAACGGCCACTAGAAAAATGGTTTTCCATGACAAATATTTGAGATCACAAGATGATGCAGGTTCAAACAGGGAAAGAATTATGCAAGATAGCATAAAATTCAGATTCCAGGGGGAATAAGTTTTTTTTACTGGAGGCCTCATGTGAAAGGTCCCTTTAAGAAAAGCCTTGGATAACTTGTGGGCCATAACATTTAGTCCGTCTACTCCAAGATGGAAATTAGATATGGTAGCTAACTGGACCCGAATTGGAGCCGCTGACACTCCTTCATTAAAGATAATAGCTAAGAATTCCAATATAGATGTCAAGGGAGCGTGAAAAGGATCAATGTTCTGTTTGGAAGCCCAAATGGAAAATCTCTTCCACTTACTATGATATAATCTCCTGGTGGAAGGTTTGTGAGAAGACAAAAGGATTTGCCTCATGACATAAGAAAGGTTGTGGAGCCTGGCTATGTGGGGAACTGGAGCAGCCAAGCTGTCAGTTTCAGGGACTGCAAAGAAGGGTGGAGATCCCCTGATGGATGTGTCAGAAGGTCCAGAACTGGGTCCAGAATCCATGGATCCTCCAAGAGATGATGATAAAGGAATGGGAAACAAATCTGCCAAGGCCAATGGGGGGGGCTACAAGAATGATGGTCCTCCCCAGTGACTTTGCTTTCTGTAAAAATCTTGGTATTAGCGGGATTGGAGGAAATGCAAATAGGAGACCCAGGGGCCAATCGTGTACGGGTGTGTCTCTCGGGGGTTGTCCCAGAGGGGGAATCAGGGCGAAGGAGCTTCTGCATTTGGTGTTCATGTGACTGGCAAAAAGGTCGCAGCAAGGCTGGCCCCATTTGTGGAAAATCCTGTCCGCAGTGTCCTGATTGAGGGACCACTCATGTGGCAACAAAATTGTCCTGCTCAGTTTGTCTGCTATCACATTGGATCTCCCCAGGATGTGCGTTGCCAACAGAAAGTGCTGGGATGACACTGCCAAACTCTGAGGGCTTCTTGGCAAAGAGGGTAAGACTTGGTCCCGTCCTGTTTGTTCAAATACCAGACCACTGTCATACTGTCTGTCTGAATTGCACTTGTCCCTAGAGGAAGAGAGTCCTGAAAGTACTGCAACACCAGAAGTACTGCTCTCATCTCTAGAACATTAAATATGCAGATGTGATTCTTGATCTGTCCATGTGCCTTGGACAGTCTTTCCCTGAAAATGCCCCCCCCCCCACTCTATCAGGGAAGCGTCCATGGTCACAGTGGCTGTTGGCGGGGGGAGTACAAATGGACATCCTATTGTGACATGAATCGACGTCAACCACCACTGAAGGTTTCTCTTGCAAGAATATGTTATCACAATCATATGCTTCATTGGAAGTTCCTGATAAGATCATTGAGTGAACAGTAGCCATTGAAGAATCTGCATATGCATCCTTGCTAATTGTATGGCTAAGATTGCTGCTGTCATCAAACCCAGTACTTTTAAGACCTCTTCTGCTGGAGCTCTGTCTTTTGACACCAGTGAGCTGACATGTTGGTGAAGAAGTGAGACCATCTCAAAAAGTAGACATAGAGTGGTGGTTGAAGTGTCTAACTCTGCCCCGATAAAGACAATATGCTGCAATAGCGACAAGGCAGACTTTTCTAAGGTGACCGTAATGCCTAAGTGGTTGCAGAGTGTCAGAGTGGATTCTCTTGCCCGAATCAGTTGATGCCTGGTGGTGGAGGTATGGAGCCAATCGTCTAGGTATGGAAACACCTGGAATCTTAGATGCCTCAAGTGAGCCATGACCACTGCCATACATTTGGTGAACACTCTGAGGGCTGTAGTGAGACCAAAGGGCAGTGCTCGGAATTGATAGTGATTGGCTCCCAGCTGGCAATGCAGATGATCTCTGGATGGCCTGGCCATCTTTATGTGGTAATACGCATTCTTGAGATCAATTGAGCACATCCAATTGTCTTTCACTAAAAAGGGAAGTATGGACTGAAGCGTGACCATCCAGAACTTCTCTTTCTTGACAAATTGGTCTGCTGCGGTCCAAAATGGGTCTCCAGTCCCCTGTTTTCTTTGGAATAAAAAATAATCTTGAGTAAGTTCCGAATCCTGTTTGGTCTGCTGGGACTGGCTGGATGATTCTTTTTTTCTAGCAACTTGTGGACCTCTATAGTTGCTTGTTCCCTGTGACTGGGTGGAATGTTCGGGATTCTCCTGATGGAAGTGGGAGGAGAGGAGAACGGTATGAAATACCCTCTGGAAACTATACTTTGTACCCATATGTCTTTTGTTATGTCCAGCCAGGCTTCTGGGTACAAAGATAAGCGACCCCTGACTGCCTCCAGAGCAGGACAGTTGGGCCCATGCTCAGAAGCGCTGGTAGGACTGACCAGAGAAATGATCTTTGTCACCCTGCTGTTGCAGACCCCCTCTGCCACGAGGGGAGCGTCTTCCATTATAAACCCCTCTTCTACCCCTAGAGGGGGTTTCACCACATGTGTCCTGAAAGGCTTCTTGGGCTTTTTGGAACCACATCTTCCCTCCCCTTTGGCCCTTGGGATAAGGCTGAGTAGGGGTAGAAAAATGGACTCCTACGGCAGGCAGAGTCTTTTCCTCTTGCTCACACCTGGTCAATGTTTCCTTTACTTTAGGCCCAAAGAGAGATGAGCCATCAAACGGGATATTCACAAATGAAGAATTGAAAGGCTCTGCAAAGGAACAGAGGCACATCCAGGAGTTTCTACGAAGGGCAACTCCTGTACCTGCCGCCCTACTCATGCCATCAGCTGCATATGATATGAGATGCATGGATGAGCTTGCAATTGAATTTAGGGTAGCAAGCTGGGTGGTAACTTTGTCAGAAGCACCTGCAGCTACCGCACCCTGAAGAGTATCTCCTAACTCCTTAAGGAGATCTCTCTGCAGTCTGGTAAAATGAGTCAAATAGTTCAGTGATCTAAGTGCGAAAGTCACTGAACTAAACATGCGTTTCCCATATCTATCCATAATCCTAAACTCTCTTTTAGGAGGATGGATAAATGAGGATGTCTCAGACATTTCCTTTTTGTTGGCTGCCGCCACCACCATGGCATCAACAGGGACTTCCTTGATCAGAAAGGACTTATCTACGGGGGCCGAAATGAACTTGTTAGGCCTCCTAGGGATAGGTTCCATACATTCTGGTGATTCCCACGCCCTACGAGAGACCAGGTCCATAAGCTCATCATAGGGTGGAGACACCCAAGAGGTGGAAGGCTGAGAACCAAAAGCCTTCAGGAGAACTGACTCATCCTCAGTAGGGTTTTTGGAATGCCAATCACCCTTTTGCCTAATGAGCTCAAGTATCTCTGCGAAGAAGGTATCCTCACCCTTCTGACTCATCTAAGTCAGTGTCAGATGTCAAAGACTCCTGTGGGGAGTCCAGGTGCCTCCTCTTGCACACTCTCTTTCTGGAAACCTCCTCAGCGGGAATGTCCGGGGAAGTCTCAGAAGAGCAGGGAGCACCCAGTGGGGCTACCTGATGCTCAGGGTCTCTACGCTTGGAGCCGATGAAAACAGAAGTGGACACATGTGCCTTAGGGGAAGAAGAGGCCAATCCTGATGTCGAGGAAGTCTTAGGAGACAATACTCACCTCATGGCTTCAAAGGCATCACGGCTCCAATGGGAAGGAGTCGAAGGACCCAAAGGAACCTCAAGCCCCTCCCGCACTGAGGCCGTGGGCTCCGAGCCCGAGGTAGGAGCCAAGCTCATCTGAGCTGAAGCCCCGAGAGGAAAAGTTGGCACTGACAAGTTGGTGTGACTACCCTCCCTGGATCTGACAAGAGAATGTCGGCTCCTAGAGTCCCCGGTCGGTGCCGAGGACATCTGAGCAGATGAAACCGACAACACTGGAGCAGGTGTTGGCTCCAAGGGCTCTTCGATTATCAGGTCAGCCTCCTCTGGCTCCGAAAGCCTAGTACGGCTCGGAGGAGGAGCAGTCAATTCCAGGGTAATGGTCTTCAGTTCCGATGTTAGGCTCGGAGCCGACAGCAATTTAACTAGGCCTGGTGCCCTCAACAGCTTCTGTACCAGTCGGTCCATGTCTAGATCAGAAAAACTAACAGAAGACCTAGACGAGTGCACTGAGGGTGCAGATTGGAGAATAGGAGACGATGGCAACTCTGATACCGGCTCCAGAACAGTGGACCCGATCCGAGAAGAAGGGACACTTGGCTCTGAGAACTGTGGAGCCGATGACCCAGCAGCCTCACTTTTCTTAGATTTTTTTTGTGTCATTTGAGTCTCCTGAGGATTGGGAAGAATGAGAGAACTTACTGGCCCCATCCTGGTCACTCAATGCCTCGACAAAAGGGTGTTTTAGTAAACCCCTGTCCACCAATTTCCTCCTCCTTTCTAATGTAACCCTGGAAGAAAAGGAGTGACATATACTACATGACTCTTGCAAGTGAAGAGCTCCTAGACAGTATACACATTGCACATGAGTATCAGTAACGGACTTCTTTTGTCTGCAGTCTGGGCATTTTTTGAACCCAGATTTAGGATGCTTTTGTTTTTCCTCAGACATGTCCAATAACCAAAAACCACTATCCACAATAACGGAGTCAAAGGCTAGCTAGTAGTGATAGGAACACAGCTACCAATAAACACTGAAATAATGGCCCAAAATAAAAGGTGGCCAAAATTAGCTAAATAGTATTAAGCACTCAAACTAATACTAAAACTCTAATCTAACTACCAATGCACACTACTACTAAAAGTAGGCCAACACGAGGCCACTATGAAAAAACACACCAAGTATAGTATTAACAGGGAAAGGGGCTATAGAAACTATCCTAACAAGTGAACTATAAGTATATATATATTTCTAATAGAAGAAAAGACAAAAAAAAAACTTGTGATTTTTGAATAATCTATGAAGATTTAGGCTTGAGCAAGCTGAAAACACCGAGATCCGTGCCATGGCAAACTAGATCTGGGGTAATTCCAGCAGTGCATTATGGGATAAGGGGCTGGGTCTCGAGCAACTGGAAAACCTTGAGCTTGCTAACAGCCATGTCGGAGCCGAGGGATTGGCTCCGAACCCATCAGTGAAGAATGAATGGCGAGATTGAACAAATTCACATTGTTTTTTTTTCTCTGTTTTTCTGGCAGCTAGTCAAACAAAATAACAGCTGTTTGTGGGTACAATGTCACTTGAAAACATCTATACAGCCTTGTAACCCTGAATGCAGGTGGTAACTTGAACCAAGCTTGGAAAACATGGAAATTTTATAACAAAGCACTGATAGATATTTACAGCCTAGAATGGAGGCAGTTTACATATACTTGTGTATTTTATTTTTATTTACACTCATGAGTTACTGAATATATATACATATTTTGTTAAAGTTTTTAAATATTTTGCTAAAGTTTTAAAACATATTTATCTTTAAGAAAGAGGGGTCAGATGCCATGTGATCATTTGAATTGCTTTAAATAGAGCAGTTAGTGCTTTTTTAACAGATTCTAATAAAGTCTGATTTAACTTGTTTACAGATGAAAGTGCTTAGTCTTAATAACATGCATCTTTGGAAAAAATGTAACAAGAGGTTTTCAGGACTGGCTTTTCAATGATATAGCCAAGCAGCTAAAGAAAATAGTCTGTGCCACATAGCAGTGTTCAATCCTTCAATGCCCTAGTACTCTAGCAAGGAAGCAGACCTCTCAACCGTCCAGAATTCTGCAGAATGCCTGCATTTTTACCTTCTATTTTTGTCTATTCCTCATAAAATGTGTTGTTTTCTGGCTAATAATACAGGACTGCAGTCTCTACATAGTGACAGCCACTTGAGTTTCAGATGCCATATCCTTCAGAAAATGCATCATTATGGAAAACCTGTTATTCTAACAATTTTCTAAGTTTATAAAAATGAAACAGCAAGCACAAACCAAATAAAGTACAGATGTAAGGCACTGCACAAAGACGACACCAAGGTGTATAACCAAAGTGATTTATATAAAATGCCTCAAGACAGTAAAAACATTCTGGTTACATATAACTCACAGAGAAAACACAAACGAACTTCCAGTAATCCAAAAGTTCAGTGAAAATGTTCTGGTTACAAAAAGCTCGCAAATAAGAAGAACAAACTTCCAGCAATCCAATAATTAAGCGCTTTTGTCGGGTAAATGCCTTCGTCAGAATAAAAAAGTGCTGGCTAACCAAGTTTAAATAGTGCTGCTAACCAATCAAATAACTAACTAATTCTGCATCACTTCCTGATAATTCACTAGGGATATATAAATCCAATATCAAGACATACAAACAAACAAAATATATGCATATACAAAATATATTTGCGTATATGAAAAATAGTAACATCTAAGTCAATCTAGAATCCCTACATATAACCACTTATAAGAGAATGGTTTATGGTATAAAAAAGCTTACATTACATTACATAATATTCATACCATAAACACAGATTTCAGCCTCAAAAGAGAGGACATAGAAATTGAATTGAATGATACCTGACCGGATCAAAACCAGGTCCTTCCAAAAAGACAAGCCACCCTGGTGGACCTCAAGTATAAATAGGTTATAAAACAAAAGGAAAAAACTGATGTCTAAGAACAAGAGGAAACTTACTCAACAGAGGAAGAATACCCCCCACAGCTTGAACAAGCCAATTAGATACCTTGTAAAGTCCTCCAAAGCTAATTATGAAGCCAAATTAGCATCCCTTGCTAAGAACAACCATAAAGCATTCTTTAGCTATGTCCAAACTATAAAAAGGAATACCCAGTCATAGTAAACCTGAGGAAATTGCCAACCTGCTAGCTGACAGATATGGCCCAAACATCACCCCCCCTCCCCACCAGCCATACCTCAAAGCATACCTGATACCAGTCCTCTGCCTAGTATCTCTAAAAAGAAGGTCATATATGTGCTCTCCAAGACCAAAAAATGGCCTCTTTGGGACCAGATAACATCCCAGGCTGCTTACTAAAAAATATAAAACAAGACCTAGCAGAACCACTTGGCACTCTGTTTAACCACAACCTGACCACTGGCTTTGTTCCAGCAGAGTGGAGAACAGTAACAGTAATCCCTTTGCACAAAGGGGTTCATCAATCGAGTCTGGGAACTACAGACCTATAAGTCTAACTGTCCTTATCTACAATGCTATGGAAAGAATCATCATGGACCTTATCAACAAGGAAATAGGTGACCTTCACACTCTTGGCCTGACCCAGTTTGGTTTCATTAAGTGTAGATCATGGTTGTTATACCTGATGGACTACTTCGAAAATGCCACCAAAACCTGGATGAAGGCAAAACAATATATACCCTCTCCTTTGACATAAGCAAGGCTTTTGACACAATTTCCCATTCAGATATCATTGAGACATGCTCCACACTGGGGATTAACCTTTACATCACTAGATGGGTACCCAACTGGCTCACGGATAGAACACATAATGTCAAAATTGGGGATTCCACCTCTGCCACTGGACCAGTTACCAGTGGTGTAACACAAGGATTTGTGCTGGGCCCTCTACGGTTTGGAATCTATTTCTTGGAAGTCCATGTGAAAGTAGACAACCTGTGGATTACCAAGTTTGCTGATGATTGCAAACTAGGTGCAATCACTGAGTCCCCAAATGATGTTAGCATATTATAAGAAAGGCTAACACAGACAAATGATTGTTGCCAAAGCTATGGACTAAAACTAAATGCAAAAAGTGCATTAGGCAGGAGTTTGATGCCTCTGTACTGCCCACAGTTGTGGATGTCCCCTTTGTTCTTGTACACACTGGCATGAGTATGCTTATTCTCCAGTCATCTGGGATATGCCTTTCTCTCCACAATGCTATGAGTACCCTCAGGAGCCATTTTTCCCCTATCTCACCCAGCATCTTTATTATACCTGCTGTGACCTCATCTGAGCCTGCTGCTTTGCTTGAGTTCATTTTCCTTAGTGATATTTTTACTTCTTGTAGGGTGGGCTCCTCTTCTTCTCTCATTGTAGGCTGCGTATGGGGCAGTACAGTTTCTGTGAGGTTTTCTTCATTCAGAAACTGCTGGAAATACTCCTTCTATCTGTCTTTGATGTCCTGTGGGCTGGTGAGCAGGTTGTTGCTGGCATCCCTTATGAAGGGTGTCTATCTTTTTTATCTTTCTGTCTTTGCTTTGCAACCTGATATAGTTTCTTTGTGCCACCTACTGAGTCACTTTCCAGAAGCTGGTAGTGTACCTCTGATGCCTTTTGTTTTGCTATTGCAACTCCTTTCTTAGCTTCTTTGTTTTCCAATCAGTAGTCCTTTCTAGCCTGGTCAGTCTTTTCTATCTCCCACTTCTTCCCACACTCCTTCTTTCTTTTTTTTTTTTTTTAAACAAGTTTATTGTTTTAACATACAAAATAAATATCATAACAATCTTATACAAGCAATTAAAATGTAAATAGTTATAACATTTAATAAACCAACCAAAATATTTACAGAGACATCCACTACAAATCAAATCAATTGATTAAACTGTAATGTCTTACTAATGAAACTAAGATTTTTTTAACAGGTTTTGTAAAGTATCCCATATAGTATAGTAAGACGTTTTTCTAGTAGTTCTTGACTTTATAGTCATTAATTCCATATGACACACTTCTGTCATAACATTTTTAAATTCATTAAATGAAGGAGGAGTATCTGAAATCCAGTTTCTGGTTATTATTTTTCTAGCCACTGCTAGAATAGACCATAACAAGGGAAGTTTAACTTTTTTAACACTTTTAGGAATAGGAGTGTAAAATAATATAAGTGATTTAGAGACAATGAAATTATCTGTGAAAAGAGCCTGCAAAAAATCATTGATTAACATCCAATATTCCTTCAATTTTATACAGTCATAAAACATATGTGCCCAATCAGCATTTATTTCTACATTACATCTCTTACATAAGTTGTCTTTATTATTTATTTTATTCATCATTAAAGGTGTATAGAAAGATCTATGTAACAATTTCCAAGTAAAAAGTCTCCAATTAATGGAAGAAGTAGTTTTATAAGCATATTCCAATATATATTGTTTATCTTGTTGTTTTGGTGATTCACCATTAATAGAAATAAAATAATTCCAATAAGTATCTGAACTGTAATGAGTTTCTTCTCTAATAATTTTATGTATGTGTGAGAGCTTACCTTTATCAGAAACCCTATGTTGTAAATTTAATATCAAGTAATCAATCAGAATTGGGACAGATTCTTGAACTGTTAAAGACATTAAATCAAGTTTATTAATAAGATGTTGTCTAAAAGTCTGAATTTCTAACCAACATGTTTCTCTCAAATCAAATTCTTGCTTTAAGAAGTCTAAATTTTTACTTTATTGTCAGACAGCAACTGATACCAATACTTTAAATCATTCTCTGTGACTAAAAGAATTCTTTCAGAGGTGGTTGATAAAAGAATACCTTGTGTATACATTACAGGGAATAGGATAAAATTCCATTCCTTATACTTAGGATGCATAAATATAAAATCACGATATCTAATAATAATATTTAATGGGTAACTAGCTAGATATTTTGGTGTAATAGATGAAGTACAAAATTCCTTCAATAACCATAACATGGGGTTATTTACAAAAGTATTTTTATGTATTAAGGAGATTTTCATGAAGTGAATGCTAATTAGTTCCCAATAATCCTTCCATTTTGCAACATATGACTGATCTATTAACAAAGTAATAACTTTTATAATAGAAGAGATAGTATATAAATTAAAGTCTGGGAATGAAATGCCCCCTTGAGACCAGCTATTAGTATGTTTCTTTAATGCAATCCTAGGTCTATTAGGTGCCCATAAGAAATTTAACATTAGTGAATTCAATTTCTTAATAATTATTTTTGTAGGTGGGAGTATTATTGATTGTATTAAATATAATATCTTAGGCAATATTATCATTTTAATAATTGTGAGTCTCTCTTCCATGGTAAAAAACATATTGTTCCAAATATTGAAAATATTTTGTATATTATGAAGACAGTTACTATAATTATTATGTATAATAGATTTAATATCTTTAGTTAATATTATACCTAAGTAAGTTATCTGACCTGAGTTGGGTATATATTTGTGAAAATCATTAGTGAGGACATTTTTTCGTGTGTATATAGGTAATATTTTAGATTTTTCTTCATTAAATATCAAACCAGAGATATTTTTAAAATCTGTCATTTTATCAAATAATGACTGCATAGAAGAGTTAGTTCCTGCTGATGTGATTAGAACATCATCTGCAAAAAGTTAAATTTTAGATATTGTATTTTCATCTATATCAAATCCTACTATATCAGCGCTGTTTCTAATCAAATTAGCCCAAGGCTCCATTATTAAAGTAAATAATAGTGGAGAGAGTGGACACCCTTGTTTTGTACCTTTTAATATGGGTATTTTTTGTGAGACATATGTTCCTATCTTAATGTAAGCCAATGCTCCTTTATATAGATGTTGAATTGGATTCACAAATGCATCAGAGAAATTTGTACACTTCAATAAGATAAACAAGTTGTCCCAACTTACTGAGTCAAATGCTGAACTTATATCAAGACTAATAAGTGTTAAGTCTTTCTTTTTCCTGTTTGCATAATCAATTAACGTTAAAGTTCTTCTTATATTGTCAAAAGTATTTCTATTTATAATAAAGCCTGTCTGATCTATATCTTTTATACCTGGAATGATTGTCTTTAATCTGTCAGCAAAAATACTCATAAACATTTTATAGTCAACATTAAGTAATGAAATAGGTCTATATGAAGTGCATCTGGTTGGGTCTTTATTGGGTTTTAAAATTGGTGAAATAAATGTGTATTGCCAGGATGGGGAGTTGTTAACTCATTTTGAGCTGAAATAAAAACCCTATGTATTAATGAGTAAGTACTTTTAGGAAGAATTTTATAAATCTCTGGTATAATACCATCATTACCTAGTGCTTTGTTTGATTTAAGTTTGTTTATTTGTGTAATAACCTCTGTATATGAAATATCTTTATCTATTAATTTAGTCTGTTGTTTATTAAGTTTTTTGTTCATGTTTGTAGTTATAAATTTCTTTATTTTATCTTTAGAATCCATGTTAATGTTATTGTGATTAATTTTATGAAAGTGATTTCTAAATTCATCCAATATTTCTGGTAATCTAGAAACATTCTTCTTTTTCCCTGGAGAGAAAATTTATTTGATATGATTTTGTTTATTCAGCCTTTTTGTTTTATTTTTAAGTCTATGTAAGTATTTTGGACTTATTGAGTAAGATAAAAACTTATATTTCTCTAATGTTATTTTGACTTTATGAGTTAAAATTTCTTTGTATTTCTCATTTAATTTATTTATTTCCTCAATGACTTTTCTGTCCATAATATTTTCTTTATTATTATGCTTATATGAGTCTAATTTGCTTTGAATATCTAGTAATTCTTTGTCCCAGGATTTCCTTTTATTATTATACCATCTGATACTTTGTCCATACAAATATGATTTTAAAGCATCCCAAATGTAAACAATGGAGACATCAGGTGTAGTGTTTAAGTCTAAGAAATGTTGCACCTCTGTAAGTATATAATCTTTATAGTCCTTTAGTTGAGCTAAGTATGCTAGTATTCTTTTGATCTGGACATTATAAGTACTTTTTACCATGAATTCAAAGACAATTGAATTATGATCTGATATAGGACATGAAATGATTTTGGAATTAATTAAGTCTGTTACCATTTGGTTAGAAATAAAGACTCTCCCCAGGATTCATGAACGTTGCGCCAGGCGGACGCATAGCGTAGGTGTTACAATGCCAGATATGGACGCCGAGCGATTCAGGTACGATCCAATTCCACGTGCACTACCGGCATGCACCGGATTTGCGCCGCCTCCGGCATAGGTATGTTAAACACCCCATGTGTGGTGTTGCACCATGCAAATGAAGGCATATAGCGATCCACGAAGTGGCGCAGGCGTAGCATAAGGGCACGGCAATGTAAACCAAAAAAAACGGTTTACATTTACCCAAACATGACATAGGAGTAATGGAAAGCTGTCAACGTCAGGTATCACACTGTTGCCACATGCCAATGGCGAAAGACACAGAGAATGTCAAAAGAAAACATGCACAACACGTAAATAATGACATAAATGGTATGTCCACAGAAACACACAGCAGAACCCCAGGACATGTCCGCCGAAGGTGCTAAACAATGAAATAATATGACAATGTCATAAAAGAGCAGTGTAATACACATCAGCTTCACAGCCACAATACACCATGGTATGCATGGAAAGCCACATCCATGGTGCAAGGGTTGCCAAGGAGTCACGTCAGTGTTTGGCGCGGTAACTATGAATTAGTAGTCAATGCCATGCAAATGAGGCAGATGATACTGAATCGCAAAACCCCCGCCGGCGTAAGGCTGGACCAAACGGCTCAGCGGTAATACACCGAGGAGTGGCTCAGAGGGAATACATGTCAACCGCAGAGGGGTGTGCCACTGTAGGAGGAAGCACATTGGAGCCCAGCAAACATGGGCTGTACATCGCACATCACAGCAGCAGGACCGGCGTGTGGGGAAATAGTTGAGCTGAGAGCACACAATGCGCACAGAGATGCATATGCACAAGGATGACTACGTTCCCTTAACCCAGTCATGTGACGCCCGCCCCGTCAACAACAACGGATACAGGAAGGTGATGCTGAGAATATGAGGAAATGCGGAAGCAGTGTAATTGGAGTAGTAATGAGCAATCAACACCAATCAACCCACGAAGGCCAATTGGCGGCAGCTGACAACTCTGCATGCAGAAACCTGCAAAACGGGATAGGGGAGGCATATGAATGCAAAGAAAGTAGGGGAGGTAGCAGATTGCAAAGAGTGAAGAACCGACACAGCAGAGCCAAGTAGACAGGCAGCATAACGGCGGTGGCAGACAAAACGTACGATATGCCATGTCCCAGAAACTACACATGACAGGGCTCTGCAGGATGCAAGCCAGGAAATAGTAGGCGCAACGTGCAGAAACAGTAAGGTAAGGTCGAAAGCTAATCCAATGCAGGAAAGAGTAATGCAACACCAAAGGCAACAGCGTTGCAGTGCCAACGGTAAAACACGGAAGATAATCCACAGATACGGCCGCACAGACACACCCTATGACATCACCAGGTGTACAGCACAACAGTATAAAGTGTGAATGCACACAACACACAGCCGTGTATTCCCAAACACCGCACTCTAGGTGTAAACACATGGGGAACTTTTAAAATGTACATGTTGGGTGCTGCCGTGGCCATGATCCATCAGCATGTGTTAGAGACAGACGGAGTTGTGGAGGAGGGTGCCGACAACTACCGTAGGCCTCAGAGGAGAAGGAGAGTGTTCAGACCAAGGGTAACCTACCATGGGCTACAAGACCTGGAGATAGTAGAGCGTTACAGGGTGGATAGGGACACTCTACTGCAAATAGCGGAGCTGTGCCGGCCACGCCTGAGAACAAGAAACAACAGAGGGGAGCCCATCCCAGTTGACACAAAGGTATGTGTAAGCTTGCGAATACTGGCCACAGGTACCTTTCAAAGGCCAACTGGGGATATAATGGGCATCTCACAGGCATCAGCATCCAGGGTACTACACCAGTTTCTGGATGCCATGTTACCACATGCCAATGAGCATATATACTTCCCCAGATCTCAGGAGGAGTTGGCTAGCAATATCGCCACTTCCACCGTGTGGCACAATACCGGAGGTACTGGGTGCGATAGACTGTACGCACATACAAATCAAGTCACCACCTGGGGAGCAGGGTAGACGCTACATAAACCGCAAGGGATTCCCCTCCATCAATTGCCAGGTCGTGTGCAATGCGCAGGGCATTATCATGGATGTGCGTGCTGGCAGCCCTGGAAGCTACCATGACTCCCATATCTGGCATGCCTCACAGCTGTATCAGGTATTCACCAGGGGGGACATCACACAAGGCCACCTTGTGGGGAATGCTGGCTATGCACTGGAGCCGTGGATGATGACTCCCATCAGAAATGCACACACACACATGCAAGAATGCCATAATGAGGCACACTCACAAACCAGAATAATCATAGAGCGTGTGTTTGGGATGCTGAAATCACAGTTCCGGTGCTTGCATACATCCGGTGGAGCCCTGCAGTACTCTCCAGGCACATGTGCCCACATATTCATAGTATGTGCCATGCTACATAATATGATCCTGCGGAAGCAGCTGCTGCAGGGACATAATGGTGAAGGGCCACAAAGCCCACCACAACTGCCAAGGCCAGTACAGGCACAGAGGGTTCAGGACCATGAACACACTGTGCCAGTCCCAGTAGGCAGACGGAGGTGTACCCAATATGCCTATGCCCTGGCAAAGAGGGAACGTATAGCACATACTCTCACAGCATAGGCCCCATGGACTGACACCTCCCTACCTGCACACACAGTGAAATGGACGGCACACAAACATGGCCACCCATAAAGTGTACCGTATGGGTGGCCCCATGTGTGACTCCAACATAGGCAGCACCCAAACACTGCACACCCAACAGCTAGCGGAGCATGGAACGCCAACACCTGAACCGTACGTGGGTCCTACAGCAGATGGCATTGCTGTATACTGCCACGTTCGCCACAAGGTGTATACATATAGACATGTACATATGTGCATATACAGATATGGAGATAGATATAATTACACACATAGAAATATATGTACACATATACATATAAAGTACAACAGGTAAGACAGGGAATCAGAGGGATGCAAGGTGACAGAGAAGCAACACGCGATATCTGTACATAGTAAACATAGTGAACTACAACCTGAGCATCCGGGAGGTTTAACAGAACAGGAAACCGCCACCCATGGAAAGGTCAACATATCGAAATGCATAACCGCGAGTCGGGATGATCGCCAGGCCACAGTACAGTAACAGTACATGTGCGGGTAATACTATGATGATATGAGGGGGGAGGTAGACACTGCTGCCGGTGATGTGGGCCACGCAGGTACTGTGTGCAACCGTCCCTGTGACTGCCGCAGTATGTGTATGTGTGCAGTGACGGTGCTGTGTGTTCCGCTGTGCGAGTGTAATGTGTGTGCCACTGTAAAATGTGTATGTTGGTGCCATGTGACAGGTGGAGTGGAACAACATGTGTAGGCATACAGTATAGGAACCACAGGCGTATGTACACCAGTACTCCCAAAGTAGTACTGAGAGCCCCTCCCTGGCTAGGCGTGTGGCGACGTATAACGATGCAAAGTGAAAATGTCCCAGAATGTACCACAGGAATATAGCCAACATGAAATGGAAAGGACGTATGTACAAATCATGACCGTATGTATGACACCGATATGCTAATTGCAAAACGATACGTCGGCAAAGTTACACAGCAATAGGTATGTACCGCGGAAATACGCATATGCTACCCCGGTACTGATCGTGGCCACGTATCGGCCCGTAAACACCGCTGTGTGTTCTACAAGTGTCAAACAAGCAATCGCCACCTGAATAGGTGGCAACCACTAGCAAACAGGCCGTCCCAAGTACAGGACCACAATGACTGTAAATATCCGGGACAGAATGACAATGGATAGTCGTCACGTACAAACAACCACAGATATACCACCGATGTGACGGAGGAATATATGCAGGAAGCACACACGCAGGCGATACCAACACCACATGACAACAACACAACCTACACTCCCAGAACAAAAGACAAGTAACTGCCAACTTCCCAGGCAGGGATGGAGCACACAGACAAGCATACCGTGTATGTAGAGATGCAAGGCCCACAACCCGTATCCGTCACCTACAACCTCCGATATTCCCCATCGCACATATCAAAGGGATACAAGCCGTAATAGCAGCACAAACATACAGGCAGTCAATGACAGCTGCATAACCGCAACATCTCGCGTGGGAAACACTATCAACAGCGGATGCATACTTGCATCCGTTGTTTAAAGGAATACAACAGTTATGTTACACATCTGAAAGCAAAACGCCATCAACAGACGCTGTCAGGACAGGGACACCCACATGTCGAACAGAATACCATACCCAACACACACAATCCACGGCTAACACCACTGCGAAATGTACCTGACGCCACACATAGCGGCTGCAGTTACACATAACATAACACAATACAGACCATCTCCACGAAGGTAGGGCAAATAACCAACGCCCAGGTGAGGAATGCAACCATGCCCTAGTTACGATGCGTAATGTACGAATGGAGTAGATGCACAGGTGATATGCGCACAAGTACACACTGAGGAACAGCCATTGGTGTGATGAACCCACATGTTGCAGGTAACGACGGATATAAGGATGACTCCCAGGATATTCAAACTGTATGCTCATACCGAACTATAACTCACAAACGGATAGAGTGAGAAAACGCAATAGAGAGACACACAATGAAAAACGGAAGGAAACACATAAAAGGCATGTAGAACCCACGATATGTACGGGTGTGTAACGCATGATGTGTATGACGAAGCTGCACTGTATGTGAACGGTGTTTGTAAGTAAGGATACTTGTACATAATGCAGAGAGTGGTGAAAGGTGGTTATGTAGTGCTATCCTGCTGAGCATACCAATGACTGTGGACACCGTGTGCACAGCAGTGGGACATCATGTACACAGCCGGGATAACACAAGGGCTGCCACAGGGGGGCATAACACAGAACAATGCCACACCACACGCCGATGCTGGCAGTGGATGTCCAACAAGGAAGTGCCATAGCAGGGGATAGGACATGTATGTATACTGTCACAGCACACATGTGTATGGGCATATACCGTCGATGTCATACGTAATGTGCACGGCGTGCACGTATGCCTTGCAGTAGGGGATACTATGTCAACTATGTGTAATGTAAAGCTGTCATGGTGGATATGACAGACATCATACACAGTATCACAGGCATATCATGCATAATGGAGTTATGGCCTATTGGTATGTACAATAACAGGATCATGTATAGCCTGTACATATGGGACAGAGTAGTAGCATAATAGCCATCCGAAATGGAAGGAACACCAAGTAACCATGGACAAACGATCTGTAGCAGGTGCAATGTGGGCAACAATGAAGTCCGGCAGGTCCATGTGTAAACACATGTGCAGTGGACACAGTAGTGTCACCTCCCCATGGTAGTGTCCAGTGAACAGCAGAGGTGGGTGTCAACTGCATGTCTACACAGTACTGCTGCTGTGGTGGTACCATGACTACGTGTCACTCAAACAGCAAGGGAGCTATCACATGAACAGTGCCACTGTGTGTCCCTGTGGGATGTGCACAGGACCTATGTTCCACAGCACGGTGTGTGTTGTGTCTGCGTAAGTAACACAGAAGCCCAGCCCATGCAATGTGGCATGTGTGCACATATCCATGAGTGGTCCGTTCACACTGCCCACTGCAATTGCCAAGTATGAGTACTACATGCATCAGTAATGTGGAGGACATGGTCCATGTCAGAGCAGAAGACACCCCTGTGTATGTGGTATGCAGATGTGTACAGATGTGTTACCCATCTGTCAGCCGCATATGTAAACTGTCTGAGCCTGGTACACATCATGGCATGATAATGCTGTGCCATGTAAAGTCGTAGCCGTTGTGGAAGGTACACCACCAATGTGGTATTGTAACCCTGCCCATGTGTAGATGTGTGTATGCCACAGGTACAATGGCTACCTATGTACCAGCATCACACACAGTACAGATAGGTGTGGCCCTGCAGATGTGTACCCATGTCACAGTGGAATACGGCAACCACAGCACCATGTGAGGTATGTGTGTGTACAGCAACCATGTACAATTTGATATGCATGTACAGGGACAGTATCCATGTGATACTCAGTGGATGAATGTTGCTATGCAAAGGTGATGTGCATGCACCATGTGTCATGCATCCTGATGCCATGACACCCACAGGATGTATCTGCCACACCGACACCGGTACAGTTGTTATCTGTATGAGCTGGTGGAGCTATAATGGTGCCAGGTATGTAGATGTGGGATATCTAGGCATGGACAGTACTCTGTGACAGCATGTTGTGTATGTAAGCAAATAGTGAACATGAGGGGCCCATTGACTGAGGACTGTGTAATGCCACATGTACCTGACATGTAGTAGGTAGCATGATATGCTGGCACCACTGTGTGTCCTGTCCAGGAGTCATATAGCATAATATCCTGAGACACAGGGTATGATGTGACGGTAGATGTGTACATTGCCAATACCAGAATGTGGAATGGTGCTGAAGGGCAATCTGAGGACAATGTCTGATCTGTTGCCCTCTGTACTACACCAACCACCCATGCAATGGTATGACAGGTGGCCAGCATGTGTATGTGGTGTGCTGTGGCACACAGAAGCCCAACAAGGGTGCCAGTAAAGGCATGGAGGTCATCAATGAGTGTGTGAGGATGTGCCCCAGTGCCATACAGAATGGTCCAGTCATAGGTGTACAAATGCAGTCCCACACGTGCAATGCAGTGCCACCCATGTGTAGTGCGATAGATGCGGCAGTGTGACGGTCAAGGTACACAATGTCCGACAACAGGCTAGCAGAGAAGTCAGTGGGCTGGTGTGGAGACACATACCAAACAGGTTGGCGGGACATAACAGCTAGGGAGATCAGAAGGTGACATTGGGACAGTGTCTTAGGACATAACGTGTGCATGGCAGTACCATGTATGTGTCCACAGGGACATTACGATGTCCATGTATGGATTGCAACCCTGTAGTGAGTGAGAGTGTGAGTGTGTATTGTTGGTAGGTACACCATTGCCTGGCATGTTGCCAACATTATCTCAGTCAGCAATGTTTGGGTGAGTGTTGTACGCGACATCGAATGTGGATGTAGCCAAACAACACAGACATACCACCACACTGCCTGAGGACCCACACTGCAATGTGCGGCAGTCATGTGTAGGTAGCTAGCCTTGGAGCATGTGATGGACCACGAGGACCCACCATGGCTGTCAAGTGATGCACCCCACACATGTGAATATACCCACCGTGCAACAGCCTGCACATGTGCCCATACAGCAGATGTGCATGGAACATGACCACCACCATGGCGTCTGTGAAAAGGCCAGTACAGCCATGTCTCTGTGTGGAATAGCATGGTCCCTACCATTGCGTACATGCTACGGAAGTGCACTGTGATATGTGTCAGCATAGTCATGTACACTGTCCATCTGCCGGAGTGCCATGCCATTAACAACTCCTGTCAGCAGACGTCAGTAGTACCGGCTGTAGAACACATGTACCATGTATGCTGCGATGGGTGTGTGTCCAGGGTGTGGCTAGCAGGGCCGTGAAGCATATATGTTCATCTACCAAAGGGGGGATAACCCCAGGTTTAACACACCAGACACATGGAGGTATTGTGCATGCTGAGGGTAGTGTAGGTATGGTATGTGTTGTGTAATGTGTCACCCAGCTAGGTGGAGTGCATGCCCAAGCATGTGTGGGTACATGGATGTTCATTCTAGGGAAGTGTGGGCTGCTGTCAGCACATGGCAGTAGCAGCTGTCCGAGGCCCAATGTACAGTATGACAACACAGACAGCATGTAACCTGTGGTGTACAGTGTAAGCTCTGTTGCGTGTTACAATGTGTCTAGCGGTCACAAACATGGGTATCTGAACATGGAGCACCTACGATGCATTGTGTTCGGCAAATATCCAGTATGTGTGCAAAACATTGTGTGATGTGGGATCTCCTCACCTGTGTGTGTTGCAGTCCAGGTATGTGCTTGTGAGGTATGATCCATGTACAATCTGTACTTGCAGGTGTGCTGTGCAGAGCATGGAGGCAGGTCCCAGGCACTGCAGATAAATGTGAGTCGTGCACTAGTGTGTGTGCCTTGCTTGTGTGCAGCACAGTGGAAGGTGCAAGCATTGTCCCACATGACCGCATGCCGTGCCTGCCTGTTACAGTCCTGCTGTAGACAGTCATGTGACACCGCCACAGAGGCAGTATAGCATGTGAAGATGTACATGTGTGCTCCACACCCCAGGCAGATGTCATGGTCATGTCATGTGTGCCACAGCAGTGTGGTCGACCAGGACTGTCATAGTGGTCTGATACCACATGCCTGTATAAGTACAGTATGAGCATAGTCAACAGTTGCAGTGACAGAGTAGGTCAATGTACAGTGTCCCCGTGTTCAGACCACCGCCTACCGTACACTTGGCTAGACACACACCTAGAGGGTGAATATACCGGTGAGCCATCACATGTCCCAGTACACGTAGCCTGTATAATGCCATCACAGGGTGGTCACAATAACATGTGGTATGACAGAAATGTACCAGGTGATGTGTCATGTGCGCATATGTTGAGTTGCACAGCCATTCACACGTCCGCAACATATCAGTGCATGATGCCTAGTGTAACATGATGTGTGGAACTGCACTGTGATCCACAACAGGGTCATCTGAGACAGGTGTGTTGTGAATGGTGTAACCCATGGTTCCACGGGATATACACTGGTGCTGTTGGCTGCCATGCTGGGGGCCACCAGTGGTGCCTGCAGTGGTCATACAGACATACTGCACACATTGTTCTGGCAGGAATGTCCATTGTTGTGGATGATGTGTTGCTACGTGAAGGTAGGTGTGTGTTGTGAATGTTACCCATCCAGATGTGACCATCAGGCGCAGTCATGGTTGTCGACGGCATCACACCCATCCACAGCTGTCAGAACCCTGTCCCCAGAATGGGTGTCAGCCGCCCTCGTACTGTGTGACCTATGTGCAGATGGCGGAACACCTCCTACTGGCTGGCTAACAGTGTCATCTAGGAAGGCTATGTGATGGCTGGAATATGCCGTCATAATGTATAATGCTGGTATCCCAATGAAGTACATGGAATCACACACAGTACGCCATGGCTGGCATGTAAACCATGTACAACAATGACTGTGTGACAGACACAAACAATGCGGAGCCATGTTGGACATGCACCCATGAGAACACCAAATGAGGTATGTTGCACATATCGATGTACAACTGTCAGCTATGGCCATAGCATGGATGCAGACGCATATCCCCCACAGGCAGTACCACGCCATGTAGGTAGGGGGGCATTGCATGACTACATGTGACAGTTGCTGTACCGACACATGTACTGCATATCCGTCATGTAGGGGTAGCAGTGGTACATGACTGTTGTACATGCCTGTACATATGACCATGTCCCACAGGATATGTGTTATGTGTACAACACGTGTTGTACCGTCATCAAGCTGTGAAGTGTATGGCTGCCAGTGTACCTGTGTGACATGTTCTGCAATGGGTGCAAAGGTATGCAGTAGTGCATTGCATGCCCACATGCCCCACACAGGTGCATAGCCTGAACATACAATACAAAGAGGGTGTTGGATCATAGCAACCCACAAGAGGAGATGGGTACGGGTGGCAACCCACTACCACCCGTTCGGGTAAGGTGTGCATGTCCATGACACAGTAGCACCCGAGAAGCTAGCAGTACAGCAGTACAGGGTGGCATGCATATATGTTCACTAATACCCTGTGTGTCCCACCACTGGCCCGTGGACAGACAGACACCAACACAATGTGCAGAATTGACATGTGCACAGCACATCACCGCTGCCTACTGTAGAACAGGCTCACTGTGTAGACATGTGCACAGAAGGTCTGCCAGCCACACTCAAACACGTTATGTGTCGAACCCCACCATTATTTTAGCCCATGCCACAGACAGATGTGCGCATCTGTGTATGTACGTCTGGGAATGTCCCCGGCCTAGCAGTATAGCTGTGTCAGTGTTGCGAACAACATACTGAATGGGCTGTGTGTGTGAGGTGTGCGTCATCGTGTATGGTCCGATCGACGATACCATCAGTGCCCCTGTTATGTGAACATCCCTGTCCCCATACATGGATACCTATGCTGTGCCCAACACCACGCTCCTCGTGGGAGGGATGGCACTGTGCGGTGCACCAGCTGACATGGGGGTGGCAGCAGGTACTGGATGTAGACATATGTGGTACCCATGTCAGGCCAGGCAACCATCCATGTGCACGGGATAGCAGTGTGTGGGCACATACAGCACTGTGTTGAACAATATCGCAGCACATAGCACCTGTCAGGGGTAATGTGTATGCATGGATGTGCGATACCTGCATGCACCATACACACCCCCACCAAGCAGCGTGCAGCCTACCTTGCAGAAGGCCAGTGTCCACACCATGATGATAGGCATGTGTAATGTCCATATACATATAAGCAATGACATATGGAATGGACAGCCACCCTGCCAATATCAGTACCCCCCAGGTGGGTCACATCCCAGTGCCATGTATGTGACATACCCTGCCATACCATGCAGCCCTGCCCAGCAAGGCTGCATGTGCTATCACAGTCCTACATGGTGCGATGGACAAATGGCACTTGCACTATCAACCGTCCACAGCAGTAATGTGGCACTGATGCACCCTGTGGTGTCACAGGTGCTGTGTGTTGGTGTGGACAACGTGCGTGCGCACATGCTATGCATGACCTTTCCTGCTAATGTCACTTGGTTACACATTGTCCCATGTGTATCACATGTGCAATACAGGTGAGCCGTGGCAGGTTGGCCAACACCCATACAGTGCTGTGTAGATGTACATGGCACAACACATGCATGTACAGGTGTCCATGTGTATGTGTGCAGTGCCAACGCTGACATTCATAATGGCCGCATACGTGATGCCTAGTGACATATACACAGCATCCAGGTGAACAGTAGAACTGTTGTCACATTGGGACACGTGCCAACTGATATGAACACAGATGCAGGCAGGTACACATGTCCACAGCAGGCTACCATCAACATGGTGTGTGTACAGTGTGATGAGTTGACACACAGATATGATATGAAACCCACTGCTTAATGGTGTGATGGCAACACGTCAGCTGTGTCACTGCCATGATGCATTGCAGAGATTACTGTGCAGATGTTGTACATGTCATAGCAATGTATGTCCAGCAGTATGCCAGTACATCAGTGTAAATGTGACCTGTCACCATCATTATGTCTTACAGATAATGCCACGTTCCCGGCTGCCAGCCTTCAGCCGCCAGGAGGATGACGTGATTTTACCGTTGCTCCACGACAACTACGATATACTATTCAGCCATATGCCACAACAAGCACAGCAGTGGGACGACGTGTGGCAGGATATGCGCAGGAGGGTGAACAACGTGGGTGGCAACAACCGCACCTACCAGCAGATCCGCCGACACTGCACAGACCTAATTTGGCATGCGAAACAGCGTGCTGCCGCAATCGCCAGACAACAAGGTGGGACAGGTGGTGGGCCACCAACCCAGCCCCCACTCACACACACAGAGGAGCTCCTGGCCAGTCTGGGGACACCCAGGGAACAACATGCAGAAACACTCGCTGCCATCGTGGAGGTGGGTGTCTCCCAACCAACGAGCCTGGAGCTGCCTGGTAAGTCAGTCTTGCATGTGTGTATGATAACTGACGTAGGTGTGGGTGTCATAGTACACCACATAATGTACCAACACATGCCAGGTATATGGCCACACAAGCTGCATACTACAGTATGCTACGTTGTGTTTGCAGACATGTGCATAACACATGCTACCACACAGGTACATGATGTGACATGCACAGTGCTTACTGTGGCTACAGTAATGGATAATGTGTATACTGTTGTGTCGCCCCTATACAGGTACCTCTGGTGTGTCGCACAGACATGGGTCCGTCGCAGGTGAGACTGTTGCTAGTAATAGGCATGTTACAGTGTATAGATATTCCCATTGTGTCCAGGTATGACATGCACACCTGGGTCTGCTCCAGTCACGGTATACAGGTTGCACCACCTGACACACACGCCACCCATGTACAGTAGATACAACCGTTAGTATACACCGGCATGACACCACATAACCCATCGGTGTGATATGTGCAGTCAGCTATGCATACAATGGTGGAGGTGTTCTACAATGGCTGCATGTGTAGTATGCATCGGAATGCCTTTGCGGTACACACACAGTACCACATAGTGAGCTGTGATCTGGCCAGCACACAGGTGTTACCAATGTGACCTATGCCCCTGCATTGTGTGCACACATTGTGACATGGCACATGACATGTCCCATGCACGTGGTGTTCTGTCTGCAACATTGTCACACCATGACATGACCTACGCATGACATAGCAGACATCCACAATGTCTGCATAGCCTTCGGGAATGTGACACCTCAGACTAGTATGGGTGTATGTCACATGGGCCACCACAGGGATGTGTCTATTCAGCCATGTGCCACAATAAGCACAGCAGTGGGACGACGTGTGGCAGGATATGTGCAGGAGGGTGAACAACGTGGGTGGCAACAACCGCACCTACCAGCAGATCCGCCGACACTGCACAGACCTAATTCGGCACGTGAAACAGCGTGCCGTCGCAATCGCCAGACAACAAGGTGGGACAGGTGGTGGGCCACCAACCCAGCCCCCACTCACACACACAGAGGAGCTCCTGGCCAGTCTGGGGACACCCAGGGAACAACATGCAGAAACACTCGCTGCCATCGTGGAGGTGGGTGTCTCCCAACCAACGAGCCTGGAGCTGCCTGGTAAGTCAGTCTTGCATGTGTGTATGATAACTGACGTAGGTGTGGGTGTCATAGTACACCACATAATGTACCAACACATGCCAGGTATATGGCCACACAAGCTGCATACTACAGTATGCTACGTTGTGTTTGCAGACATGTGCATAATACATGCTATCACACAGGTACATGATGTGACATGCACAGTGCTTACTGTGGCTACAGTAATGGATAATGTGTATACTGTTGTGTCGCCCCTATACAGGTACCTCTGGTGTGTCGCACAGACATGGGTCCGTCGCAGGTGAGACTGTTGCTAGTAATAGGCATGTTACAGTGTATAGATATTCCCCATGTGTCCAGGCATGACATGCACCTGGGTCTGCTCCAGTCACGGTATACAGGTTGCACCACCTGACACATGCCACCCATGTACAGTAGATACAACCGTTAGTATACACCGGCATGACACCACATAACCCATCGGTGTGATATGTGCAGTCAGCTATGCATACAATGGTGGAGGTGTTCTACAATGGCTGCATGTGTAGTATGCATTGGAATGCCTTTGCGGTACACACAGTACCACATAGTGAGCTGTGATCTGGCCAGCACAGGTGTTACCAATGTGACCTATGCCCCTGCATTGTGTGCACACATTGTGACATGGCACATGACATGTCCCATGCACGTGGTGTTCTGTCTGCAACATTGTCACACCATGACATGACCTACGCATGACATAGCAGACATCCACAATGTCTGCATAGCCTTCGGGAATGTGACACCTCAGACTAGTATGGGTGTATGTCACATGGGCCACCACAGGGATGTGTCTATTCAGCCATGTGCCACAACAAGCACAGCAGTGGGACGACGTGTGGCAGGATATGCGCAGAAGGGTGAACAACGTGGGTGGCAACAACCGCACCTACCAGCAGATCCGCCGACACTGCACAGACCTAATTCGGCACGCGAAACAGCATGCCGCTGCAATCGCCAGGTGGGACAGGTGGTGGGCCACCAACCCAGCCCCCACTCACACACACAGAGGAGCTCCTGGCCAGTCTGGGGACACCCAGGGAACAACATGCAGAAACACTCGCTGCCATTGTGGAGGTGGGTGTCTCCCAACCAACGAGCCTGGAGCTGCCTGGTAAGTCAGTCTTGCATGTGTGTATGATAACTGACGTAGGTGTGGGTGTCATAGTACACCACATAATGTACCAACACATGCCAGGTATATGGCCACACAAGCTGCATACTACAGTATGCTACGTTGTGTTTGCAGACATGTGCATAACACATGCTACCACACAGGTACATGATGTGACATGCACAGTGCTTACTGTGGCTACAGTAATGGATAATGTGTATACTGTTGTGTCACCCCTATACAGGTACCTCTGGCGTGTCGCACAGACATGGGTCCGTCGCAGATGAGACTGTTGCTAGTAATAGGCATGTTACAGTGTATAGATATTCCCCATGTGTCCAGGTATGACATGCACACCTGGGTCTGCTCCAGTCACGGTATACAGGTTGCACCACCCAACACACATGCCACCCATGTACAGTAGATACAACCGTTAGTATACACCGACATGACACCACATAACCCATCGGTGTGATATGTGCAGTCAGCTATGCATACAATGGTGGAGGTGTTCTACAATGGCTGCATGTGTAGTATGCATCGGATTGCCTTTGCGGTACACACACAGTACCACATAGTGAGCTGTGATCTGGCCAGCACACAGGTGTTACCAATGTGACCTATGCCCCTGCATTGTGTGCACACATTGTGACATGGCACATGACATGTCCCATGCACGTGGTGTTCTGTCTGCAACATTGTCACACCATGACATGACCTCGCATGACATACAAGC
>NC_056750.1:240563352-240580852 GCF_019279795.1 Protopterus annectens
TGCTTATCTTGTGGCACTCCTCTTTCCTGATCTGTGTCTGTCATCTGTCATGTTACACTGACCTCCAATGAACTGCATTTCTTTCTACCATTCCCCCCTGTGATGTCACCTATCTCCTACTCTATTCCTCCCCCTTATCTATTTCTTACACTACTCAGACTGTGCTCATTTGCTATGTGACTGTGGGCTTCAGTATCCTAACCCTCATTTACATGAGATTGCCTACTAATGCTTAGTTACATATCTTAGACTCAGCTTCCCCCCTTAGCAACCACTACACGGTGGCCATGTTGTTTTTGGTCTGCTGGTCCCTGCATTGTCATTCCATGTATTGCATAAAACCCACATTTGTGGGTTTATAACCTTCATTTTTATGTTTTATACAGTGCAGCCCGTTTGCATGGGGCTGCACTGCGTTTAAACATCGGCGAAAAAAAAAATATATATTTTTTTAATATTTGCATCGGGTTACCTTGCCAATGGCCACATATTTGGCCATTGGCATGCTGCCTGACACATATGCACCCTTTATTTGGAGCTGACATGGCTCCGTTGTGATTTTTGCAGAAATGTACTCAGTTGTCAACTGAGTACATTTCTGCAGCTAAAACGTCTCTTACATGGGCTGGTTTCTGCTTCGTGAATCGCTAATATACCTCATTTGCATACCTTTTGGCTGCAAGTGAGGTATTTAGCATATCCACGCCCAGTCCATGTAAGAGACGTTTTAGCTGGTCTCTTACACGGAGTTTCGGGCTGTTCCTGGATCGCGAGGCTTGCATGGAGTGTTACACATCTCTTACACTCTGTGCAAGCCTTTGTGAATCCTGCCCAATGTATTTGTACAAACAACCTGATAGATTCAGATATGTAATTTGACTTTGGAACTTTAAATACAGCTGAAAGACTTTGGAAGCTTGGCTGAATGCAGGAATCTTATTGGCGGTTTCAAATAATTGCATTTATTAAGGACTGGGGTGGATATTTAGTATCTGACAATGTTCTCAAAAAGGGATGAAAGCGCTTATTATTTTTGTTTTATATTTTATTAGTGTTGAATAAATATTTGATTTTACATCTTGAGTTGTGTATAGCTGCAGTCCTGTCCTAAGCTTTACGTTACAGCTCTGTCTTAGTTTCATGTTTGCGGTTCTTTTGTTTGTTTTTATTCTTGTTGTTTTACAACTTATGGTGCATGTTGCTGCAGCACATTGCTGCATTTCTTTTACATCCCACATCTCCAGTGTATACCTCAAAGTGTCCTACAATGGCACTATTGTCTTACAAATTTGTCTGTGTTGTACCTTTCCAGGTAATGCTTTGTTATGCAACTCACATTGCACCTTAATGTACACTCTGTCCATGACTTCTGTTAGTAAACTCTAATCTGTCCCAGTGTCTAAGTTGCTTGCCTTTCCATTGCTCATACATTTCTCTGTATTTATTTGTTGATGAGTACATAATCAGTAAACAACTGTGCATGCTCACAATTTCTTTGGCTAATGTGGTTTGTCATGCACATTCACTTGTTTACGTCCTGTATTTAGATGTGCCTGCAAGAATACTTACCATGATGTGTCCACAAGCCTGTGCTTTGGTTGCATATGGGGGAGGGGATTCCTCATCATGCTAACTGGCTTGGCTGCATATGTATATGATTATCAGGGGACATGGCAGGTTAAGAAGGTAAATAGCTGTTGCTGCCATGTTGCAATGAATCCCTAGGAAGGGTTGTCTTTAAATTCTGTTTGAAAACAAGTAGCTATTTTTTCCAGTGGATAAATATATTTACAAGTTTGTGCAGATTATACAAATATTAAGCTCAGTCACTGAGCAAAATGCTGTTGGAAGCAGCAGGCATCACTCTGTGTGACTATCATGGTAAAAACATAACAAGACCATTCAGTGCAAATTATTCCTTTGTTTAACTTCACTGTATGACCTTCAGATAGGTGATATGGAGGTAGGTCACTAAATAAAGTTCATGCACATTACATGTGTTTCCAACCATATGGGATCTAGCATATTCACAAGTGTTGCTGTGAAAATGCAAAATGTGTCACATTTCTCGACCTCAGCTATGATTTTTGAAGGTCGTATCCTGAGAATTATGTCTGCTGCAGATTAATCAAGTCTGGCTGTTATAGGGAAAGGCCAACCATAAGGTCCACAGAGGATAATTTCTATCATGGCCCCTTATTAAAGCATGGTATCTGACACATGACAACTGCTGCTTGTCATTTGAACATGACAGTGTGAGCTTTCATCCCAGCTGTAATTTATGGGGTGTTAATGATCACCAGCTCAAGTCATGGTTCTTGGCCATTACTAACTATTAATGCAGGCTGCATCAGGGCAGCCTGTGCATTCATCCAGCCATGACCTATGGTCACTGATAGTAAGTGCTTGTCACTGTGTGAGCGCAGAGTGTGTCAGCCTAGCTGTGACTCACTGTCATCTAGTAACACCTGATGTTATTCATGTTGTTTGGAACTTTGGAGTACAATGTTTCTTTTTCAGATATTGGCCAGAGGTCATTTGTAAGTAGTGCTACAGTGGTCCCAGAATGAATAATCCATTTGATGTTCCTAACAGTCTGTTACATAATGCACAGACGTAGAAATAAAGTGTCCAATTTTCTTTTTTCATAACTAGAGCTTATAAAGTTTTAATCTTAGCACACTTTCATCAAACAATGTTTATATGTAGACTTTCTGTATGTTATATATTAACTATAAAAAAATAACATTGCTTTTGATTAACCATAACATTAGCTGTTATCTCTGAAAATACATGACTATCTCATCAGCTTCAGCAGAACAGAAACAAGTGCATTGTGTGGTGCACTGAGAATCAAAAATAACAATAATGACAGAGAGCAATGCTGCAATCTTTCAGTTATGTAAACAAAGCTGTTAGACCAGCTTCCTTCGTATGTCCAGTATTTTGTAAGGTATATTAGCAATTTACAGAGACCTTACCATATGTTCTGTAATATCTATTTTCAGTCACACTTCTGGGAATTAGATTGTTTTGTGCTAAGTTGTTTTCCATGAAATGATGAAAATACTAAGGTGCAGTGCCAGAACCTATGACTATAAAATCTCTTGCACATTTGTAACTGTGAATCAGTAATAAATCATAGCTTGCCTCTGAACTTCCATTTGCCCAGCTGGTATACCTGTACATTCAGACACATCTATAACAAGAGGTACATTAAAAAAAGTACATTGCTTGTGTTCAAAAATAAGATATATTGCTACAGGTGGTAACATCATACTTGTTCAGAAAGCATTGGAGGTACTAATCATAGCAATGCAGTCATGCTTTTGTTGATAGTAAATTCTGCATTTTGTCATCTACTGAATTTAACTATTTCTTTGCTCATTTGCCGTCATTCTGTCTGTGTATCTATATCTGCAAAGTGCAATTTGCAAAGTCAGACTGTTCCTTTCTACATACAAGATGCCGACATAATGTTTGGTGGGATCTTTCCCGTCCAGTATGCCAAGCCTCCTTCAGAAGTTACCTTTACTGAACTCCAAAATTCAGCTCAGTGTGAAACGTAAGCAAAGTAATCTTTCATGCTTTTTCAGTTTCTTTTTACTTAATTTGAATTTATTTTCCAGGGTAGAGTATTGATCCAAATGGGCCTGAAATTTCAGTTCCAGTTCAAATGCTTACACTTAAGTACATTATAAAAAGTCTATCACATTGAATAAAACTTTAACATTGTATACAGAATTATAAATGACAATATTTAACACTTTGAACAAAAAAGTTAAAGTCCAAAACTGTTGTAAATCTTGGGAAGGCTGTCGTTCTTAAATAATTGAGTTTACAAATTCAAAATAAAATTGTTGTGATGGTTTAAAATTGCACAATATATAGTAAAGCAATTGGTTATTAAAAAAAAAGAAAAAAAAGGAAGAGAAAAAAACACATTTCAATTTGGGATCTTGTTTCTTAACATGATTTAATCCAGAACAATGGGTAGAGAGGTCTGTGATGTATTCCTAGGAAAAGAGCGTTTGATGTTACTTGCACAGTCAGGTTGTATTCTGTATGAAACAGTAGCACTGAACTTTATTAAAAAACATTTAGCTAATTTAACTATTTCTAATTATAAATTCAGTGAAAAACAAAAATAAAACAAGCGTCCTTCCTTCTGGAGAATCTGAACAACTGTTTTGTTGCACAACATATAGCAAATAAGGTGAAATAAGATCAAAGGAAAAGAGCTTTCTCAGATGATGCATCATTAAGTATAAACTATTGTTTTCCTGATGTTTTCTTAGAACTATTGAGAATCCAGGATTTGACAAACTTTAAGACACAGATTTACTAATAATTTTACTAAATGTGCAATGTATGCAATACAGATTAACTTTTACTTCCCCCAGTACTAATTTCAGCACACTGACTGGAGAACATAAAATGGTACAAAGATCTTTAATGATGCAGTTAGGCCAGCAAGCCAGGAACCATAGAAATGGAGACATGTTTGGTTGTGTTAAGACTTCATTGACATACCATAATCAGAAGACATTTCATCTGCAACCTTATTTATCTGTCTCTCTCTGTTTAGCTTTCTCTTTATCCATCTACATTTCTGGCTGTCTTATGAAATTATTTATTTATTTTTTTATTTAAATCAAAACATCCCAGCCAGATACACATACAGTGGAGGTGCAGTGAGAAAAGCTTCAAAGACACTCATACAGAAGCAGTTAATATGTGTGTGTTATAACTGTACAACTATATATGGTCAGAACACCACAGAAAGAATGACTCAAGAATAATACATAATGACATTTAAAATAATTTATATACTTGCACTTATACAGGAAAATCTATTTGCAACATATATGAAGGAAAAAACAATGAAACTTATCTAAAGTTATTCAACAATGCAACGTTTAAGTGTATTGCAAGCACAAAATATTTATTGACTAACGTGGTATACAAAGAGGGAAAGGTTTTCTCTTCTTAACAATTTTTCTCCCTTTTATGTTATTCACAAAACTTGAAATGCATAGGCTAGTTCAGTGGGTATAGTTGATGCTCAGACAGAGTCAACCACACAACTGTTATATTTATTTAACATTTGTTTACCAGGAAAGTCTGACTTAGAGCAAGCCAATTTTCAGCAGAAGCCCGGGGAGAAACAGTCTAGGCACGTCTTTGTAATGTGGAAGGAAACCGACACAAACAGGACATGCAGATGCCACACAGAAGGTACCCGAGCTGAGTATCAATCCAGAGAACTTCTTGCTGTGAGGCAATAACATTAACCACTACACCACTGAACTGTCCAATATGCATTATGTAAACTATGCTGAGTAGTAAGTACTCAGGGCTGTAAGTGTTCATGGTCAAAATCAGAGCAAACTCAAAAAACCTAGATATTAACCAGTATTTCTCTGTTGCAGTCGTAGACACTTATTTCCAATAGGACACACTGAACTTAATTTGGGACTTGCAACCGGGAATAATATTAGTTTTTTTTTTTTTTTTTTTTTTTAAAGCTAAAAATATGCTCGTATCTACTAGAATCTAGCTTGCCACCCTAAAGAGTTGATCATTTTTTGTATACTGTCATGCTAGTCTGCTGATGCAATCCTAATTTTCTTATGAAAATGTTCATCTCTTCTGATCTTTTGTTAATGGAAAGATTGTGAATGTTCTTCTACACATATTTGTTTTTTTTTTTTTGCTGAAACCTTCAAACATCTCCTTAATGGTTTTTGTATTCTTGCTCATCTGCCTTATGTAAGTTCACAGATTTCTCAAAGTCAAGTATATTTTTATTGTTAGAAACATTTAAGTCTGTGACCATATGAGGTCCGATTATTGAAGATTTTTGGGATACCTCTCATTGTACCAAATTCTAGCTCTCACCTTATTTAAAAACTACTGAGTCTCATAATGTGAAGACTGCCTTCCCTATATTGTTAAGTAATGCAATGTTCTTATAGGTACTTTTTAAACTAAGCAGTTGATATGTGGATTTATTCACTACTGATTTCTACAGTCATGTTTTATACTATTGTATTATTTTGTTAACTAGATAAGAGCCACAAAGCATAAATAGTTCTTCTCAGAGGTGACATGGGGGTATTGCTATGTCATATGGTTCCGGTGATGGTTTATGGCATGTTTCCGATGATCAGTCAGTGACAGTTTATGGCAAGTTATAGATGACCAGTACACCAAAGATATATAATCTCCAATCCAAAACTTATCCATAGACTACATTACTTGAATCTAATAGACCTGGATGAGTAAAAGTTCTGTACCATATTATTGTGTTAAGATTTAGATATAATAAAGGATTCATATAATTAACAAATGTCCTCTTCTTCTTTCGGCTGCTCCTGTTAGGGGTCGCCACAATGGATCATCTGTTTACATTTCTTCATGTCCTCTGCATCTTGCTCTGTTACACCAACCACCTGCATGTCCTCTCTCACCACATCCATAAACTTTATCTTAGGCCTTCCTCTCTGGCTTTGTCTCCAAACCTTCCAACCTCAGCTGACCCTCTAATATACTTATTCCTAATCCTGTCCATCCTCGTCACACCCAGTGCAAATCTTAACATCTTCAACTCTGCCATGTCAAGCTCTGACTCCTGCCTTTTGTCAATGTCACTGTCTCCAAGCCATATAACAAAGCTGGTCTCACTACCCTCTTGTAGACCTTCCTTTTCACTCTTACTGTCACAAATCACTCCTGACACTCTTCTCCACCCACTCCATCTTGCCTGTACTCTCATCTTCACTTCTCTTCAACACTCACCATTACTCTGAAATGTTGATTCCAAGTATTTAAACTCATTCACCTTTGCCACCTCTACTCCTTGCATTCTCACCATTGCTCTATCCTCCCTCTCATTTGCATACACATATATTCTGTCTTAGTCCTGCTGACCTTCATTCCTCTTCTCTCTAGAACATATCTCCACCTCTCCTGGGTCTCCTCCATCTGTTCCCTACTCTCACTACAGATCACAATGTCATCTGCAAACATCATAGTCCAGGAGGACTCCTGTCTGATCTTGTTTGTCAACCTGTCCATCACCATTGCAAATAAGAAAGGGCTCAGAGCTGATACTTGATGTAATCCCACCCCCACCTTAAACACATCCATCACTCCCACCGCAGACCTCACCGCTGTCACACTACCCTCATACATATCCTGTACCACTCTTACATACTTACTCTGACACTCCTGACTTCCTCATACAATACCACAACTCCTCTCTAGGTACCTTGTCATATGCTTTCCCTAAGTCCACGAAGACACAATGCAACTCCTTCTGACCTTCTCTGTACTTCTTCATCAACACTCTCAGAGCAAACATTGCATCTGTAGTGCTCTTTCCTGGTATGAAACCATACTGCTGATCACTAATCATCACCTCCCTTCTTAACCTAGCTTCCACTACTCTTTCTCATAACTTCATGCTGTGACTGATCAGTTTAATCCTTCTGTACTTACTACAGCTCTGCACATCACCCTTATTCTTAAAAAGCGTTACCAAAACACTTTTTCTCCATTCCTCAGGCATCCTCTCACTTTCCAAGATTTCATTAAACAATCTGGTCAAAAACTCCACTGCCATTTCACCTAAACACCTCCATGCTTCCACAGGTATGTGATATGGGCCAACAGCCTTCCCATTCTTCATCCTCTTCATAGCTGTCCTTACTTCCTCCTTGCTAATCCACTGTACTTCATGACTCACTATCCACACATCATCCAACCTTCTCTCCCTCTCATTCTCTTCATTCATCAGCCCCCTAAGTCAGTAAAAAGTTAACAGTGCATATATTGTCTATTTGTTGCTATATAAATTATATTAACTTAAAGAGTGTTCACTTATTTCTCTGGCACCTTATTTATGACAGACACTGAAGGATGTGGAAATACAAATAGAGCATTTCATTGATAAATTAGATGCAAGTATCTGCTAACTTCACACTTAATGTCGTTGAAAGTTTATCAGCGATTTAAAGAAATTTACTCAGTCTCTCTCTCTCTCTCTCTCTCTATATATATATATATATATATATATATATAAAGAATGAGAGAAAGTTATGCGGTAGGTATACAGTAAAGACCCTACATTACAGGTGCATGGGGGCTTGCTCCTTTTAAAAGCAATTGTTTGATTATGCATGGTTACTTTTTTGCAATCATTTGAGAGTATGATCAGTTGTATTATTAGCATTTTAATCATGGCTATTTGAGTCTCAACTCAGTAAAATGCATTTAACCATAGTAAAGCCAATGATAACAGTAATGAAGAGGAACCAAGTTTGTGTAGCAGACAAAATACAATGCATAATACTAATAGATTCTGCAGTTAGGGCAAGCCTCCTCTGTACCATACACAATATACTTTTATGCCACAGCTCTGAGGTTACAGAACCTCACATGCAGATGAAACCATTATTTTCTATGAAAGAAAATTTACATTGTGACCTCAAACTTACAAAATCTCAGTAGCAAAATTTGGGAACATAGGTGCAGGAAAGTTTGCACCTCCTGCAGAAATCGCTGTGTGAATTAAATTCCTTTTGTTTTGGTTAAATACAAAACAGCAGAAAGGTCTGCGTTTCAGATAGTCATTGTTATGAATTTTCAGTAAGTTATATTTTGTGAATGATATGCTACTAACTTGTTTTGAAGCTTTCATGCAGATGTTTCAGGAATAAAACAGATGTTAAGAGAATATAGATAATTTATAACCTGTGCTTTATGCCAACTAAGCCAAACATGCAGACTTTTATCCTTTTGGTAGTTGTCAGAGAGGACTAAAACTCTGACTTGTTAATGAGCTGCTTCATGTGTTAAGGGTACAGGGTTTGAATCTTTCCATCTTCATTTAACTATTGTGTGACCTTGAGCAAGTAACTTAACCAGTCTGTGCTTTGGGGCAAGTTGGACTTTGGGTGTGGCTCCTTAACGGTCTCTCTGACTGGGGCTTAGTCACTACCTCTGAACCTCTGATATTACTCCAATTCACTGTAGATCAGCTCAGCTTCCAATACAGGTGTCTTTCATGTCACAAAAAGAAGGTTAGTCTCTAATACCTCTCAGAACCAACTTCAAAATAACTTCTCTCAATCAACTGAAATTTGATTTCATGTACAAAATTGTAAAAAAAAAACATCAAAAACTCAAAAGAACCAAAAAATTCCTCAACAACTCCTCCAGAGTCACAGAGTCACACTGGCAAAAGCATATCCTCTGCCTTCTCTACAGAATGCCTCATTAGTTTTTACTAGTATTCAAATCTCCCTCATCACAATACTAGAACAATGTTGTAACAGAGTAGCTAGTTTTTCCACCAGTCTGTCATGTGAAAGTAATTACTGTTCTGCTCTGAAATCATTAACCTGACTTGAACTGTCCAATTACCTGATTAGGTTCCTGACCCAGAGACTCACCATACTCTGGAATAGACTGCCCATACATGTCAAGCAGAGCACCTCCTTGGACCTCTTCAAAAGGAACCTTGACGATTGGATGGGAGATAAGAAATTCACCCCGTTGATCATGTCAGTCACCCTGCTAGACAGGGGTCCAGGGAAGTAAATATTGTGGGAAGAAATATCCAGGGAATTGTTATGGCTAGGCTTATATAGGCCCTAGGGCCAATAGCCTAGTACCAACCTATGAACAGATGAACCTATGAACCTCAAGTAGACTCAACTTCTACTTGCCAACAAAATTATATATAATCCTTTTTGCTGTTCAAACAACAGTAACATTCAAAAACCAGTACCTTCCTAGTCATCCGAGTGGAGGAGGGGCATTGACTACAACTCTGATCTGAGATATATAACAATATGTATCCTGTTTATTTGCTTATTTTTACAGGTTATTGCTTTTAGCAATGTATATATAGCACTTTTTATTGCCTGCTGCATACTTTTTACTGTATTTTATTGCTATTAACTAATCTGCATGGTTAACCTAGAATTGTCTGCCTTACAGGGCCTGATAAATAAGTTTTTTGCTGTCACACTGTTTGTAAAGCTTTTTAGCTAGTTTCACTGTGTGAAAGGTACTAACGGGAAATTTTCTGTACTTGTTAAGCACGTATTTGTTTGTTTTGATTTCCTGCCAAGGAGTGTATCATATAACTGATTTGTTTGTAGTTAAAAGCATTCTGTAGAGTCTCCTGTCTCCTTTATCTGTTTACAACTTTCATTTTGTAGCTCACTGCTGTTCTTCTGCTTTGATAAACATTTTTGTAGTGTTTACTGTCTAAAAGAGTGTAGGTTAGTAGCTTTAGTATTGTTCCCCAACTTCCCTATTGGTGCTTGCTGTTATACTTGGTGGCTTTGCAGTTGCCTGCCCCTACTGTGAATTTGAGCTGGGATACTCCTCCCAGTCTAGTGCCATTAGCTCATTCTTCCTAATACAGAGAAAACATTTGAGAAGGCCAACCTACTTAGTCTCTTAACCTTAAGTTATCGTCTGCTTCTCCTCTCTCCCTTTCCTTTACAAAAAAAAAACTTTTCTAGAATTTCCCTGTGTTTTGTTTAACTGTAACAAAAAATATTTACACTTGTTTTGTTACTTTCCTGTAACTAGTCTAGTCCAGATAAAGATTTGCTATATCCAGGACTGTTTCTAAGCTCCTGAGCTCCCCAAGCCTTTCTGTGTTGGAGGGAAGCCTTCTAGCTTATCAGTGGGAGTGGTAAGCACCAGGTAACCTATCTACCACATAAGGAATGGTTTTGGCCCAGAAATTGTAGTTATTGGCCATTTGGGCAATTTTTCCATCTCTTTCAACTTTCTGATTTAAAAGCCCACATTTGCACCTGTTTCTTTCTGTAACTAGTCTAGTTCAGATACAAATTCTTAGTTTTAGCTCTTGAATTTGCTCATTCGTGCTTGGCACTTGTTCAGAATTTGTTATAAGCACTAAATAAGCTACAAATTACTACAGCACTCATCCTTCCTCATTACCTAGAGGAAAACAATTTTTATACATGCTTTCCTCACTTGTTTAGAGAAAAACAGTTCTTGTGCTCACTTTCTACACTTGTCTAGAGGAAAATAGTTTTTTATTCAGGCATGTCCAGGGGTCAGCTCCCAGTGTTCTCCCCTGTCTGTCTGATAAATCTGGACATCTTGGGACAATGTAGCAATTGCCTCATGTACACAGACAACCTTCTTCTCCTACCACCCAACACTACAACCTGTGAGAGATACACTTATCTAGCCAAACTGGAGGTAAAGCTCTCTCTAACCAAGACTGAACTTGGCAGTCAAGAGGAGAAGGTAAGCATTTGCACCACACCACACACATAACATAGTCCCACTAAAACAACACCACCAAAATCCACACATAGAAACACAAAAACATTCACGGAGGCTCTCAATAATAATCTGCTCAAGCAACAGAGACCTCCAAAGCAGAAATGCAAGCAACCTCCATCCCCCAACACAACCCAAATGACACATAACCCACAGACTCAGTGTGCCAGTCAACCACAGCCCATAAGGCAAAACAACGTACCCAACACACTAGTCATAGGTGACTCTATAGTCAGGCACACTGATGTCCCACTCACCAGGCTAAAGAAGAAGAAGGTTACTGTCAGCTGCCTATCGGTGCCAGGATCCGCTACATAACCCATGCACTCAGGTCACTCCACAACAAGTACAAATATGACTCTGTCATTGTCCATGTTAGTGTGAATAACCCGAGATGTACCTCCCTGGATTACATGAAAAGAAACATGGAAGAGCTCTCCGATCTTGTAACCCAGGCAGGTATGACCCTAGCCTTGAGTAACATGCTACCATCACCCAGAATGATACTGCAGTACAAGGACAAAATGATTGACTTCAACAATTGGCTAAGCTTCTGGTGTCATTCTTAGTGGATCCAGTATCTGTCTGCCTGGATGACATGGTCGACAGACCACAATGCTTTGTCAGAGATGGCCTGCACCTGCCACCCCTGGGATTCTGGATACTGGCTAAGGCTCTTGCTGCCCCTATAGTGCCTTTTTTAGGAAAGGTTCAAATGACAAATTCACCACCATAACAGGAACATGCAATCAAAAACTGAGCGTAATGTTACTCAATGCTAGAAGTCTAAATCTCAAAATGCACTCCCCTCAGGCACTGCTTAAAATGTAGAACATTGATATCCGTGCAGTTCAAGGCTCCAGAGAGCACCCTTGCATTACTAGACTGTAACTCATACCACACTTTTCGGCCACCTAACCTGGACAAGAACACCAAAGGTGGAGGTGTGTCCATATTCATTAAGGATATCCACACCTCCAGGCTAGTTGCTCAGCATAATGCATACCAGGTTATCCAAGTGCAACTAACTCTGGGCAAAAATGCAATCCAAATTGTAGCTTGCTACAGATCTCCCACCATGCCTCAGGAATCCCACTCCTATTTTCTTGATACTAGAAAATATTAGGATTCAAACAAACACCCTAATAATGGGTGATTTCAACAACCCCACCATTAACTGGGATAACTACTCATGTACCAACTCCTTCACTCAATGCTTTCTAGAATTCATACATTCCAATGCCCTGGATCAACTTATCCACACCCTCACCAGGGGCAACAATATCCTAGACATAGTCATTACCAACATGAGTGACCGGTGTTCCACACCTGAATTCAGCTCCTCGTTGGTCAGATCCGACCATAAGCTAACCACCCTAGATATACCCCCCCCCCATTAAGGAAGGAAACCATGGTAAAAAAATTATCCAAAGCCAACTTCATGCTTCTTAAGACAGAAGTGGTGAACTTCATGACACCCATGCAGATGGACAATACAGTTACAAATGCTGAATCCTACACAGGTGCACTCTATAAGCACTTACACGAGTGCAAGGATCGTGCTATTCCAAACAGAACCAAGATGCTATCGTCCAGAAAAAGGAAGCTAATCTGGTGGTCCTCTGCCATAAACAAATTCTACAACAGAAGGAAGAAACTGTTGCAAACAAGAGTAAAATCCCATGAGTGGAGGAGTTCCCTGGTCAGCTTAAGTAAGAAGTTGAGATCCCTTATAAGATCCTCCAAAGCTAGCTATGAAAACAAAATCACCACTGATTTTAGGGACAACCACAAACATTCTTTAGCTATGTCAATAATCTCAATGGCAACACCCAGATCTGCTCTGAGTTACAGCACAATGGCAGGAAACTTACAGAACCAACCAATATTGCCAACATCCTGGCAGATAAGTTCAGTGCTAACTTTAACCCCCACCCCCTAAAGGGCCAATATCTATATAGGAAGAATGCAGAGTAAAAGCTGCACTCTCTAAAGCCAAAAACACAGCATTCATGGGACCTGACACCATTCCAGGCTGCGTTTTACATGAACTTCAGAATTAATTGGCTCCCCACCTATGCACCATGTTCAATCATAGTCTCACATCAGGCTTTGTGCCCACTGAATGGTGCGCAGCAACAGTTATCACACTTCACAAAGGGGGAGCCACCAATGATCCCAGGAACTATCACCCTATTAGCCTGATGAGCCTGGTCTGTAAGGCCATGGAATTTATCATCATGGAACTCATAAACAAAGGCATTGGTATCCTCCAAACTCTGGACCCCACCCAGGTCAGGTTTGTGAAAGGCAGATCATGCCTCCTGAACCTGATTGACTTCTTTGAGGCAGTCACCAAAGCCGTAGATGAGGGTAAGGTGGTTCACACAGTCTATCTTGACCTTGTTAAGGCTTTCAACACCATCGCCCATTCTGGAATTATAGCTAAACTCACTAAACTAGGTGTAAATCCCTACATCACAAGATAGATTGCCAAGTGGCTCACTGACAGAGCCCACACTGTAAAAGTTACAGACTCCAAATCAGTGACAAGTGGAATACCACAGGGTTCAGTCCTGGGACCTCTCCTGTTTGGTGTCTACTTTTCTGAAATACAGACTAACACAGAAGGCCTTTGGCTAACGAAGCTTGCAGATGTTGAGTCCACAAATGATGTGGACATCCTACAGAAGGGCCTCACTGAGACAGATGCCTGGTGTCAGAGCCATGGCCTCAAGCTCAATGCCAAAAGGTGCATTGTGATCCTCTTTGTTAAAATCTCTGTACCCATGAACTACCACATAGGCAGCAGTCTACTTAACGCTGAATGTGTGATAAGAGACCTTGGAACCCAAGTGGACAGTAGTCTCTCCTTTCATAATCACATCGCCACAGTAGTCAGGAAATCCTTCCACGTGGCACACCTCATCACAAAAGGGTTTTCATCCAGGAAAAAAGAGGTCATTGTTCCCCTCTACTCAACACTCATTAGACCCATTATAGAGTACAATGCCCCTTTTGGAATGTACCTCAAAAGACATCTGCAGCAGCTGGAAAGGCCACATAAGTACCTCACAAAGAGGATTACTGGCCTCAAACAGATGCCCTACATTGACCGTCTCAAAAAACTCAAGCTTTACTCCTTAGCATATCGCCTACTCTAAGGTGATCTCTGCCTAACATATAAAACTATGTCAAACCCAGAGCTGTTGGACATGCTACACCTATAGAAATCCCAATACCTCTGAACTACACACTCTAGGGACCTAAACCGTGTCATTACAATAAACAGGACATGCTGGAGGGATAGATTCCTGTCCTAGAGACTTCCCATACTCTGGAACAAGCTACCCATCTATGTCAAGCAAAGTTCCTCATTAGTATTCTTTAAGAAAAATCTTGATGAGTGGATGGGAAATAGGAAATACACCCCAGGGATCACTTCTGTGGTTCTGCTTGAGAGGGACCCAGGAAATATAACTTTCTTGGGTGGCATAAGCCCAGGAACCTTGTTGGGTAGGCTTACTTAGGCCCTTGGGCTGATAGCCTAGTACCTACTTATGAACCTATGATCTGAAAAAACAGCTTCATGAAGCCCATAAATCCATAAGCCCAAAAGACACAGGACATAATTTATACTCCTGCATAGTAGCCAAAACCTAGAAATTGTTTGCTATGAATATTAGGAAATTTCTCACTCTGGAGGACATTGATGTCTGTGCAGTGAATGAGATATGGTTGAAATAGCAAAGAGCACTCCAGCTGTGCAGGGATATAACTCCTTCTGCGCATTTATCACAGCTACTGTGCAGGAGGGGAAAATGGTGGAAGTGTTTCAGTCTACATCCAGAAGAGACTCACACCAAGACTGGTACAGCAGCCTGATAAACGAGAGCTTCTTCATATCCAAATAACCATCAGAAAGATCCCATGCCATATATTAGCCAGCGATAGAACCACCTCTATGACATAAGAAAGCCACAATGCCTAACTACAAGAACTAGAATAACTCAGTATTAAACCCAATACCATTTATGTAGGTGATCAGAACTACAGACTGGCAAACCTACACCACCACTAGTGCATAAATACAGAGGTTCCTAGACATTCTCAATACAAATGCCCTCGAACAATTAGTACCTACTGGGGGAATAACATCTTGGATCTTGTCCTTACTAATATGGGAGCAGCATACCCAAACCCTCATGAATCTTCATTCCCTGTTAGGTCTGACCATAAAGCAGTCTTCTTCATAATGAAATTGAAACCAGAAATCCCTTCCACCCAAGGTACCTTTACAAATTCCCTTAAGAAAAGCTACCTCCTCCTAAGCAATGCATTGGCAGGCTTCAAATTCCAATCAGACCCAGTTAACTCCAATTATAAATATGCATAAATGGTCACCATCACACTATATCAGAGTGTGAACAGCTGCACAGGGCAAACCCCAGAAACAAACCCACATGGTGGAACTATAATATCAACAAGCTTTATAATAAAAGTAAAATAATTTTGACCAAAAGTAAGAACAGTAATTCCCAGAATGTCAGAGCTCTTGTCACTGAAATAAACAAACAATTCAGGAACTTAATAAAATTGACTAAAGCCAAGTTTGAGGTTAAAACAGCTACCCAAGCCAAGGGCAATTACAAGGCATTTTTCAGTTGTTTGTAATCTCAAAAGCACAATGCAGCAATGTGCTGAGTTGATTGTGAATGAAGCTACCCTCCACTGAGGCTGAAGATGTAGTGAACCTACTGGCTGATAAATTTAGCTCTAATTTTACCCCTCTCTCCCTCCATCTGTCACTCAAGATATACCTGAAACTGACTCACCTCTGGCTATCACAAAAGACCAAGTCCTAAAAGTGTTATCAAAAGCTAAAAATACTGCATCAGTGGGTCCTGACAATATCCCTGCATGCATCTTAAAAAGCATGAAGCACAATTTAGCCACACCTCTAACAACATTACTTAATTTCAGCCTTCATGCAAGTTTTTTTTCCAAGCAAATGGAGAACAGATATAGTCATTCTTCTGCTTAAGGGAGGACCTTCCACATACCCAGGCAATTACAGTCCCATAAGTCTGATCAGCTTCTGATGCAAAGCCATGGAAAAACATATCATGGAACTAATCAATCAGGAAATAGGGAACTTTGAAACACTGGACCTGTCTCAGTTTGGATTGGTCAAGGGCAAAGTCATGTTTACTCAAACTGGTAGATTTTTTTTAAAAAGATCACCAGTGCAGTGGATGAAGGCAAAATGGTACAGACTGCATACCTTGACCTGTCCAGAGCTTTTGACACAATTTCCCCACTCAGGCATAGTAGAAAAGCTAATTAAACTGGGGATAACCTCCTATGTCACCCACTGGATTACCACCAGGCTCACAGATAGGATGCAGGAAATCAAAATACCTCCACAAAGAGACTCATCACCAGTGGAGTCCCCCAGGGTTCTGTTCTGGGACCTCTCCTGACTGACATCTACTTTTCTGAAGTAAAAGCTATTATTATAGAACTCTGGCTGACTATGTTTCCAGATGATTGCAAGCTAGGAGCAGTCTTTGAATCCCTAAATGACTTAGTCATCCTGCAGGAAGGTTTGTCACAAATAAATACCTGGTAACAAAATCATGGACTGAAACTAAATGCCAAAAAATTAATTACTGTATACACTCCTAAGAGTTGACCCACTAGTTTGGAATTTAGGAACTTATGTGGACAGTGACCTAACTTTTGAGCAACATGTGTCTAATGTTGTAAGAAAGTCCCTCTATACTGCACAGCTTATAAACAACATGATTGTGTCTAGATCTAGGGATGTCATTGTTCCCCTTTATTCAGCCCTCATTAGGTCAGTCTTTGAGTATAATGCCCCCTTTGGCATGTATCTGTCCAGACACATGCAATAAAAGGAACACCCACAGAGGTACCTTATTAAAAGTTTACAAGGCCTAAACAACATGTTCTACATGGACCACCTCAAAGCCCTGTCATGTCACTATGCTCAATATCGTATAGGTTGCTAAGAAGTGACCTGTATCTGACATACAAGGCATCCTCCCACACAATACTGATGGATTTACTGCACATCAGAAGTCAAATGGTATCAGAAATATGCAGTCTGGGAATCTAAACCTCTTCTGAAACATCA
>NC_056750.1:240585852-240690852 GCF_019279795.1 Protopterus annectens
GCAGGTATTCGGCTGGAAGGTTGTCATCAGAGGGTGTACAGGGTTTTAGCTTGTGAATTAGTTTCTGGATAAAGGATATTGAGATGGGTTTTATCTTGAAAGTAGGAAGATTGTCATGCTGGGAATTAGGTAGGTTAGTGTTTGTAGAAGTTAGCTGTGTGGCCAGGGTTTGAATGGTCTCTGTAAAATAGGTATTGAAGGCATTGGCAATTTCTAGATTGTTTTTGTTATCTGACTCTAGGGGTGGAGGGGTACTAGAGTGGCCGGGCTGAAGAAGGTTATTAATGGCAGTCCAAATTTTTGTGGATTCTTAGAGTGAGATTGTTGAAGTTTACTGTAATAGGCTTGTTTGTCAGAGAGAATGGCTTTTTTAGTAGTATTACGTAGTTGTCTAAAGTTTAGGTGTTCTGAGACATCTCTAGTTGCTCTCCATTTAGCCCATGATTTGTTTCTTATAAGTATTTTTTGTTTTGTGTCTTTTGAGAGCCAGGGAGCAGATTTGAACTTTATCCTAATAGATCTTAAGATCTTAAGATTTATATATTGTATCTAGTACAAATATACTAAGATTAGTTGTTTTGGCATTTCATATTAGCTATGATTTGGTTAGTCATTCTTCGTTTTATATATTGTATCTAGTACAAATATACTAAGATTACTTGTTTTGGCATTTCATATTAACTATGATTTGGTTAGTCATTCTTCGTTTTATATATTGTATCTAGTACAAATATCTTAAGATTAGTTGTTTTGGCATTTCATATTAGCTATGATTTGATTAGCCATTCTTCATTTTATATATTGTATCTAGTACAAATATCTTAAGATTAGTTGTTTTAGCATTTCATATTAGCTATGATTTGGTTAGTTATTCTTCGTTTTATATATTGTATCTAGTACAAATATCTTAAGATTAGTTGTTTTAGCATTTCATATTAGCTATGATTTGGTTAGTGATTCTTCGGTTTATATACTATATCTAGTACAAATATCTTAAGATTAGTTGTTTTAGCATTTCATATTAGCTATGATTTGGTTAGTTATTCTTCATTTTATATATTGTATCTAGTACAAATATCTTAAGATTAGTTGTTTTAGCATTTCATATTAGCTATGATTTGGTTAGTTATTCTTTGGTTTATATATGATATCTAGTACAAATATCTTAAGATTAGTTGTTTTAGCATTTCATATTAGCTATGATTTGGTTAGTCATTCTTCATTTTATATATTGTATCTAGTACAAATATCCTAAGATTAGTTGTTTTAGCATTTCATATTAGCTATGATTTGGTTAGTTAGTCTTGGTTTATATATTATATCTAGTACAAATATCTTAAGATTAGTTGCTTTAGCATTTCATATTAGCTATGATTTGGTTAGTTATTCTTCAGTTTATATATTGTATCTAGTACAAATATCTTAAGATTAGTTGTTTTGGCATTTCATATTAGCTATGATTTGGTTAGCCATTCTTCGTTATATATTGTATCTAGTACAAATATCCTAAGATTAGTTGTTTTAGCATTTCACATTAGCTATGATTTGGTTAGTCATTCTTCGTTTTACATATTGTAGCTAGTACAAATATCTTAAGATTAGTTGTTTTGGCATTTCATATTAGCTATGATTTGGTTAGCCATTCTTCATGTTTTATATATTGTATCTAGTACAAATATCTTAAGATTAGTTGTTTTAGCATTTCATATTAGCTATGATTTGGTTAGTCATTCTTCGTTTTATATATTGTATCTAGTACAAATATCTTAAGATTAGTTGGTTTAGCATTTCATATTAGCTATGATTTGGTTAGTGATTCTTCGGTTTATATACTATATCTAGTACAAATATCTTAAGATTAGTTGTTTTAGCATTTCATATTAGCTATGATTTGGTTAGTTATTCTTCATTTTATATATTGTATCTAGTACAAATATCTTAAGATTAGTTGTTTTAGCATTTCATATTAGCTATGATTTGGTTAGTTATTCTTTGGTTTATATATGATATCTAGTACAAATATCTTAAGATTAGTTGTTTTAGCATTTCATATTAGCTATGATTTGGTTAGTCATTCTTCATTTTATATATTGTATCTAGTACAAATATCCTAAGATTAGTTGTTTTAGCATTTCATATTAGCTATGATTTGGTTAGTTAGTCTTCGGTTTATATATTATATCTAGTACAAATATCTTAAGATTAGTTGCTTTAGCATTTCATATTAGCTATGATTTGGTTAGTTATTCTTCAGTTTATATATTGTATCTAGTACAAATATCTTAAGATTAGTTGTTTTGGCATTTCATATTAGCTATGATTTGGTTAGCCATTCTTCGTTATATATTGTATCTAGTACAAATATCCTAAGATTAGTTGTTTTAGCATTTCACATTAGCTATGATTTGGTTAGTCATTCTTCGTTTTACATATTGTAGCTAGTACAAATATCTTAAGATTAGTTGTTTTGGCATTTCATATTGGCTATGATTTGGTTAGCCATTCTTCGTTTTATATTTTGTATCTAGTACAAATATCTTAAGATTAGTTGTTTTAGCATTTCATATTAGCTATGATTTGGTTAGTCATTCTTTTTTTTTCAAAAGTAGGTTGTATTTTGCTTGAATTCGGGTAGACATATCAACTAAACATAGTAATTTGTTATCATCTGTACATGGTACAGTATTTATACATGTTGTAGATAAATAAGTTGAACAAGACGGGCTAATAACAGATCCTTAGGGAACTCCTGTGCCTTTAAAGTAGAACAAATGAAGGTCAAGGAGAGCATATGTTGGTTCAGTCACATGTGCAGGAAAGCAGAAGGCAATTTTATAAAGAAGATTTGGGAGAGAATCTGTCAACAGATAATACTTCAGTCATTTTCCTTTTGCCTTTTCACGTATGTTTTAGCCATATGTGTAAAACATGTTGTAAATTATATATTTAACTGTTACAATTTTGTTGGTGTTAAATATCCAGTTATGTAATTTTACAGCTTGTGTCTCAGTAGACATGCCACTCTAGCAAGGAGCATTTTTTTTAAATTTGTTATAGCCAAAAAGTCTGCACATTTCATGTCCACGCAGTCTTTAAGGACATGTTCTGTTAATTGGGAAGATAAACATTTGTCCCATTCTTCCTGAGTCCACTTCCCCTGGGTTGCATACTTTTAAAACCACCAAGATATGCCTAAGTGTTTTTGTCTTATGGAGTTTTTTTATGGTTGTAGACTCATTGGATTGGCCGGCATGGATGCTATTAAATATATCTGTTCCATTTCTGACCAAGTGTCTGCTGGCAATCTCAGTCTTTTTCTGGAAGGCCATCATGATGTGCACCAGGGTTGTGCTTTTCTATACTATACTATAGTATACAGACCTACTCTCTACTCTTTTATATGCCTCGGCTGTACTCTCAAACCTCAACAAATCTGAACTAGGTAAGCTGTCCCATGGCTACAATCATATTGCCAGATTCACCACTGGCTCCATCTATAGAACCAACTACTGCCAGAACCTGAAACAACTAGAGTGGCTAGAACTGCCCAGCTTAATTAAATTCAATCAACTCTTAATAGGGCACAATATTTTGTACCACCCTGAGGATACCCCTCACTTAAAAATATTATTAAGCCATATAGCAACCTAAGATCCCTATGGTCAGCCAATGAACTACTGGTCCAAACCCACAAAGCTAATGACTCTGCTGGTGAATCCTTGTTTGCCAACTTCATTGGCAAAACCTGGAATTCATTGCCAAACTATATAACCCTATTATCCTCCAAAAGTCTCTTCAAAAAAACCTCAATCAGTATCTCAAAGTGAATTGGCTATGCCCATGTACCAACCCTGATTAAGTTATAAACTAAAGACATATTCTGCAATTATCACAACTTGTAACTACATCACCAAGCTCTGCTTCCAATCTGATGTCTCTTACTTTTAATTGTCTGTCCATAAGAATTGTGAGTCCCTACTATGGAACACTACTAACCCATTGTATATAATCACTTTGTTTTTATAATTGCTTGCTAACTTCTGTGTAATCTATGTAAGTTTGTCTATGTGGAGCTTTTCTGCCTGGGCCTCTGCTGAAAATGGACATATATCCAGTCGAACTATCCTGGTAAACAAATGTAAAATAAATAAATACTATAACTCACTTAAATTTCTCCATCTTGGCAATCCAGAGGGGGTAATGGTTCATTTGTACACAACACAAGTATATCTTTCACCTTGATTAGGGAAACAAGTCTCTAATGTAGGTACATTGACAAGCTGTGAAGCAAGATTGAATTGTTAAAATTTGTTGAAATGACCACATTGTGCCTCCCTGAAAAAAAAAAAACACCAGTAAAACAAACTTGAGGCAGGGATGTTATTATGGCATGTTATTTTCATGAAAGATAAATAAGATTGAATTTCTTTCCTTACTCATGACTTTTGTTCAGGGCATCCTTGGTTCAAAAGGTAAGAAAATAAAAGTATATGAAGCATCTCAGAGTATCTAGAACCCCATGATACTGGGATTGGGTGTGGGGTGGGGGTAGTGTCCAGAAGCATGGCTTAATTCATTTACTACCACCATACATCTTACAGTGTAGTCCATTCTGGTTAAGCTGCATTAGAAGGATGGCGGAAAAGGCTGAAAAGCAAAACAAAGTCTGAAAAAAATATACAGAAATAATTAATCTGGACAGAAAAACAGAGGAGAAGCATTAAGGGATGCAGTGGGTACCAATGTGCAACAGGAGGAACCCACAGAGTCCCCTTTTTAAGGTTTCTTTTAACCTCAGGTTGGCTCAGTTGGTACAATCAGATAGCTGGAGTATATATAGTTAACTAAGTGGCTAGAGTGAGGGGTTACCGAGGCTGTCTGTTAGTTGAAAGTGAGTGACCCCATATGACGAAACACGGCCACTGACATGCTATAACATAGCCTCTGCAGTCTCAATTTGCCACACTTATTCAGTGGCTTCCAGTAATCACCCCACTTTAAAGTCACCAGCCACATCTGCTGAGGTAACTGCTTATTTTTTATGACTTTTTTACTATTTAACTTTATATAACCCAAATTTATTTCACCATCATCCATCCATCCATCCATCCATTTTCCAATAACCCCTTTATTATTAATAGGGTCACAAGACACTGGAGCCTATCACATCAGCTAATGGGTGTAATGCATTTAATGTCATTCTGGGCAGGGTATTGGTACATTTCAAAAAGCAACTCAGTGACATACTAAATGTATACCTATGAATAATTTGGAAATTGCCCATTACCCTACTAGATATCATTAGGAGTTGGTAGGAAACTGGATTTGCCAAAGAAAAAGCATATTGTTATAGAAAGAACATGTGAACTCCACACATAAGGCTGCAGACAAAAATAAAACTGGACTTTAAACTTCTTTTCCCTAACGTGCTTTTGTGCTTGCCTATTTTGTTAAGAAAATTTAATAAAACTCACCAAAGTTTAAACCTTTTGGTCAAAAAGATCTGATTTTTCTCAGATTAATAAATTAATTTAAAATAATTTGCTCTCAGGCTAACAAACTATTTTAGCTAATGATTTCAAGTGTATAAAGCGTTTTACTTTCTTTGTAAAGGTTTGTAAAGGATATACTAAACATATTTTAATGCTGCATTCACTTTGACAGGTTTCGGTTTCCTATATACCAGTGTTTACATGCAATGATATTTGCAGTTAATGAAATCAACAAAAACCCATTCCTTCTATCAAATGCCACCCTTGGATTTGGGATTTATGATTCCTGTGGGTTGGCTACAAGAGCTATTCAGGGCACAATGCAGCTTCTCACTGGTTTAAATCAACAGATCCCAAATTATCACTGTGCAACAAAACCAGTTGCAGCCATAATAGGTGATGCTGCATCAAGGATTTCCATTCCTGTAGCCCAGTTAGTGGGACTTTATGGACAGCCTCAGGTGAGTAATAGAGAAAGCCCATAAAAGTTTTGAGTTGCATCAGTGAAAAAGTTACTTTTTGATTATTGATGTCACATTGTTAGAAACAGCACAGGGATTTTGAACAAGTTTAACATACCATCTCAGATGTGGGTAAAAGCATAGCAGATAAATGAATGTATCTGCAAAAGCAAATCCTGTATATGTTAATTTTACTTCTAAATATTAACCTTTATTATCACATGAATGTAAATAAACTGTTAAACCAAGTAAGCATCAGTAAACGTTAAAAGCAATAACTAGATAAGTTATGATTTCCTGATGAAGCTGTTGAATGAGACAGAAACATACCCATTCTGTCTAACTTGCCAGTTATATTGTTTCACGTTATTTTTGTAGAAACCCAACCTTGTTTGAATGTATAGCCTTTTTGAAACTCTCTGGTGCTGTTGGTTGCTTAATCATCTTTGTACCTTTTCAAAGCCTTCTGTGGCCCTCTTATTCAGCTCAATCTAGAATCTTCTGTGGATGCCATAATTTGCTGTTGCACTTGTTCTAAACACCTTTCTTGACTCACCATGGCAGTTTCTCTAAAACTTGCACTGAAACTTTTCCTGTGTTCACTTAATGGATATTGAGTACTACTCTTTAAAGTGCCATGTTTTAGAGATTTATGCAAGATAGCTCTCTTGACAGTCAGGATTGTGCTCTGAATGTATGCGTTGGAATTTGTAAATCTTTGTTTATTTGTAGTAGTTTTTTTTCATGCTAAGAGCCATCAAACAAGACTATACTTCAGTGTTGTTTATTTTTACTATTTTTAAATACATATTGGTCAGTGGTCTGAGTTTCCTTAGCAACAACCCTAGTTATATAATTCAAAGCATTTACCATCCTTGCACCTCTCCAATGGCACCTTAAAAAGTTCATGTATTGCAAATAATCTGACATCAGGAAGATACTGATCCAACTATTTGATTCACCTACCTTTCCTTCGTGAACTTTTATCCTTGGTACTGCAAAGTCACTTCTAATCTCCAGTGTTCTAACATAATTAATTTCCTATACACAGTGAGAAATGTCAATTTACTGCAACAAGATGTACTCTGCGCTACCATTTTTGCAGCATCATAGCTTTTGTGAAGTCATTCATACATTTGCATGAATTGTTGGTCACTATAATGTGCATATTAAAAACTGTTTTTCTGCAGTATACTATAGTGCCAGCATGAGGTGCAAAACTTCATTCTGTGTATTTGGGAAATTAATGTGATTTTGATTTTCCTTTTTGATTAATTTCTGTGTAATTTTTTTTTTTTGCTTAACTGCTGTCTAATTCTGGGAAGTAAGAAATTGGTCTATGTAATTTTATACTAATGGCACAGGGATCGTGGCTAAAAAGGATCCATAGGCCAGCCCACCCAGGCAGGCAGATAATAAAGAATAAATAAAATAACAAAAAATAAATAAATCATGATCAGAAAATCAGGGACGAAGCCCCTGAAAATTAGCTACATGTGGTTAAAATCACAGATGCTAAAATTATCATAAATTATGCATATCCATAGCAGAGGTAATCAGCACTACAGAGACAAGTTGGATGCAGTTATGTTCTAATTTTATTTTATTACATTTTATGCAGAAATATTGATGTATGAGTAAAGAGGACAGAAATAAAGCAATAATTGTTGGTGGACGAAATCAACGTTATTAGCACAAAACTAATTTCTGAATGTGCAGCATGCTGTTTCATTGGTGATCTGTCTACTTCACAGCTTTCCCTATCAAAGGTTCAATCCTGACTTCTGGTCACTGTCTTTGTGTAGTGCATATTTTTCCCCACATGTACAGTATATGATTTTTCTGGGTACTCCCACTTCCAAAAACATGCTGGTGGACTGGCTATGCTAAACTGCTTTTGTGGTTCAAGTTTTGATTAAAATAGTTTATGGACCAGCCCACTTACCTGGTTAACACATTAAACAAATAAAATTAATTTACAGTAGTGTAAATGCTACTTTTCCAAAAAATCCTTTACAGAACAGAAAGCAAAATCAGACAATGTTCTGTGTCAAAAAGTATTGCAATGCTTTCTCTTAGAAATGCTATGGTAACCATACTGGAAAAAAAATAATAAATTCATAGCGTGTCACAACTGCAATGCAAACAGTAAACATCAGCTACTATTTTGCTGCTGTCCAGTGGCACTTAAAGGAAAACTCTACACTGAAACTCAAAAAAAAAAAATATATATATATATATATATATATATATATATATATAGAGAGAGAGAGAGAGATAGCTATATATATATATATGTGTGTGTGTGTGTGTGTGTGTGTGTGTATGTATATGTATATATAGATTCATAGATTTGTAGAAGGTTACTAGGCTAATGGCCCTAGAGCCCTTAAAGGCCTAGCCAGATTTATCCTTAGTTACTCCAATTGTTGGTTGTTAGGTGAGTGAGGTTTGTAGAGGTAAGGAACTATGATAGTTAATACTGACTTCCTCTGTCCAGGGGGGACATGTGCACCACCCCAGGAGTAAATTTTCCATCACCTATCCATTGATCTAGGTAACATTTGAGGAGGGTGACGGAGGTCTATGTTTCACATTAATTGGAAGCTTGTTCCAGAAAAGTGGCAGTCTCTGGGAGATATATCTATCTCTCCAGCATGACCTGTTCATAGAGGCCAGGGTAAGATCCCTGGAGTGAGTGACCCTTATGCAGTTTGATTTACGAATGTGTAGCATTTCCACCAGGGCTGGGTCAGAGACTGCCCTGTAAGCTAGGTACAGGTCACCCTTAGTAACATGCATGAGACAGAATACAGTGACAGGGCTTAAAGTATTTTTGCATAAGACTTGTTTTGTGAACCCTATAATTTCTTGATGAGATACCTCTGTGGTCTTTCCAGTTGTTGCAGGTGTCTGGTGAGGTACATGCAAAGCATTGTCCTCAATTACTGGCCTGATGAGGGCTGAGTATAATGGAATTATAACATCCTTAAATCTAGCTGCAATGTCTTTACTTAAAAGATGTGTCACATAGAAGGATTTCCTGACTACTGTGGATACGTGATGGTCAAAGTTCAGAATGGTATCAGCCTGAGTACCCAGACCACATACCACTGTGTCTACACTTATGGGGATGCTGTCTATAATGTAATTAGAGGGGATGTCAACTTTTCCAAAGGGAAATATAATGCCTTTTTTGCATTTAGCTTTAATCTATGGCTTTGGGACCAATCATTTGTCTGCTTTAACTCTTTTTGCAGTATATTAACATATTTGGGGGAGGAGCTGCGGTGGTGGTGCCGCTGTAGTGTTGTCACCTCACAGTAAGACGTTGTCCTGTTCGATTCTCAGCTAGAGCGTCTTCTGTGTAGGGACATGCGTGAATGGGTGTACCTTCGTTGAAGGTTGTGTGTCAGAGCCGGCAACTTAGCACATAAAAATCTACTGCCAATCATTAGTGGACCGGAGTTCCACTGTGGTGACCCCTAACTGGGAAAAGCCGAAAGACACAACAACATTAACATATTTGAGGGACTCAATGATTGCTCCCAATTCTCAATTGTCAGTGAATTTAGTTAGCCACAGGCCGTCCAAGTATGCCTGGACTTCTGAGAAATAAATTGCAAGCAGTAAGGGGCCCAGCACAAAACTCTGTGGTATGCCACTGGTGACTGGTCTTTTGCTAGAGGAGAAGTCACCCAATTTGACAGTATGTGTCCTTTCAGTGAGCCAGTTGTCTACCCATCTGGTAATGTAGTGGTTAAATTCCAACTGGGAGATTTTTCTCTATAATACCTGAGTTGGGGATTGTGTCAAATGCCTTGGCTAGTTCAAATTTGGCTGCATTCAATGCCTTTTCTTCGCCAGGGCCTTGGTGACTTTATCAAAGACGTCATCCATGTTTAACAGTTATGATCTACTTTTAAAAAATCTGAATTAGGTTGGGTCCAGAGTTTGGAGATTACCAATGTACTTCTTAATAAGGTCCATAATGATTCTTTCCATGGCCTTGCAGATGAAGTTAGTCAGGCATATGAGCCTATAATTCCCAGAGTCAGTTGATGGTCCCCCTTTGGGCAGAGGAATTACTGTTGCTGTCCTCCTTTCTGCTGGAACATAGCCAGTTCTCAGGTTATGGTTAAACAGGGATTCTAGTGGTCTGCTAGGTTTTTTTTCTTTTTTTTCATGTTTTAAATTGTTTAAAAGGCAAACTGTGATGCTGTCTGCTCCCATTGATGCCTTGCATTGGCCTTGGATAGTACCGAGATGACCTTCTCTCTTGAGATAATAGGCTGCGGAATGGTGGCAGGTATATTTTGGGGGATGACAGGGGAGGACAGGGGGGGTGAAGTTTGCTCCATATCTTTCAGCTCTTAGGTTGGCCATTACCTCTGGTTGAGTATGGGTGGTGCCATCCGCAACCACTTCAATGCATAGCTGGGTATTCCGTTTTAGATTTTAGATGTAGTTAAAGCATTCGCTTTGATTATCCTTAGCTAGGAAGGCTATTTTCACTTTGTAATTAGCTTTGGAGGACTTGACAAGATCTCTAATTTGTTGTTTAAGCTATAGAGGGATTTATAAGCCAGTTCCTGCTTGTTCTTGTGCATTATTATTTTCTCTAGTTGTGTGGCCTGTTTATTCTAGGGGTTCACCAGGGTGGCTTGTTATTTCAACAAGATCTGGTTTTAATCTGGTCAGGTACAGCCGATTCTATACAACTGCTTAAGTGGTTATACAAGGCATTGGTGTACACCTCTGCAGAGGAATCCAGGTTATCTACATTTGAGGGTGCTTTGAAACTTCTTATACCATCACTAGTAGATGGTAATTTGTCTTTGGAAAATTCTTTAGCATTTTTGAGTCTGGTGTGGTATCTGGTCTTATAATTACATCGAACAAGACTGATTTATGATTCTGTCTGGGGGGGTGCAATGCTCTCCCATATCTTAGTATTCTGTGCTACTTTGATGCATCAGTATCATTCTGTTTCTTGTTATATTTTAATGTCGATTTTAATATGCTGTACAACAAATGACCATCATGGGACCTGACCTCTTGATGTGATCTCAACTTCTTAGCTCAACATTTCTGAACAAAGCCAAAAATAATGGGATGACAAATACGTAAAGTCAGGGACAAATTTTAAATATCACTCTAAAATCCCTTAAAAAGTTTAAAGTAATAGGTTTTGTATCAATATGCATCTTCTGAACAATAAGATGTATGAAACTTTATTGGCTTACTATCCTCAGTGATTTAGCAGAAAATCAAAAATTTATGAGAAACAGGCAAAAATATTAAGCAAAATTAGAGACACTCTGCAAAACCTGGTCCAGGCCAAGCAGTGGTCATTAAAACTTAGGGGAAGAGAACATGGGAGACAACTGCTGATGGGCTAAGGTCCTATATAGTGCAAACTGAAGATGGCACCATTGTGGCGAACATAACCAGAAGCATATCCAGGCCATTCCTGAACAGTGTCAAAGTGAATATTGTGTACCGGAGACCCATACCCAAGTGTTCAAGTCAAGGAATTCTAATTTCTTTAAAGGCTCTACAGGTTCTAAATCTAAAATGTGTTCCCAAGGCTAATTCTGAGTGTTGCTGAAACAAACATGACTGTTCCTGGTTCTACTTTGAATGTTACAGTGAGAGACAGAATTCAAAATGGTTTAATTATCTAACAATTGTTTCTCTGTGGGTTCCGGTCCAGTTTGAACTACTTAAAGTGCTTGTGAAATCTCAGTACCACTAAATTATTATGATACCAGTTAGCTGACTGGCTGTTCTTCTTGTATGTAAACGTAAATGACTTGCAGTTGAAAATTGCTTATACACCTCAAATGCTACTATTACAATGCACTTGCCTGCCGAAAGTGTGTAAACGTTTTTAAAGTGCTTTTGTACAGTTTGATAGCTTTTATGCATGATCAAATTGTGCAATGAAGAAAGCTTAGCTAGTTTTAGAGAGAGTTCTCTCTCCTGTTCTCTCTCTGTCTGTCTCTCTTTCTTTCTTTCTGTCTCTCCCTTGGAGTGGAATGTGATGATAAAAAGTGTGCACAGCTTTTTACATGTTTATAATATAGACATGGCTATATAATATATTGTTGTATCTTTAAGAACAAATCAGTCCTGTAAAGCATTGAGTCTGGTGCTTCAGTTGAGGTGCAGGTGGAGATGAGAGATGAAGCTTTTAACTGCCTTTCTGTAATGCTGCCATTTTGTGAGTTACTAAAGTTACTGTTCTACTTCAAGTGCTGGTGCCTGATACTGTTAATGTCACTGAAAAAGATGACTGGTCAACCATTTGTGTAACTTATGTGCATGTAGCTCTAAAATGTTGGTGCTTCTGTTGTTTTGCAGTCTGGTATCCTGTATAACCATACAGTCTTAAATACATGCTGATGAAACTGGTCACAAAAAAGCAGGTCTCTCATTATTTAGGCCATCCTGCATATCCAAATGTTACACTAATAAACATGTCTTGGGGATTTCAGCAGAAAACGAATCACACAAAAAAGCTCAAGCAGATAGAGGACTAATGTGCTGCCTCCATTCAGAGGCAAGGCTTGCAGAAATGTAATAGGTGTGGGATGGAGCAAGGTGTTAGGGGTTGTGGTTGGGAAGTGCAGTTCCAATTCTTTCAGCACCTGAAGTGGTATTTTTATTTCCTTCAAAGTAATTTTTCAAATTATGACCCCTTCTAAATCCAAATTTCAAATTCCTACAGAACACCTCCAAACTATTAGGCATACTTGAGAATATATCCCAATACCTCTCAACAATGTTTTTCATTGCCAGCTGGCTCACTGACAGGACCCACACTGTAAAAGTTGCAGACACCAAATCTGACCTCAAGGCAGTGATAAGTGGAGTGCCACAGGGTTCCGTCCTGGGACCTCACCTGTTTGGTATCTACTTCTCTGAAGTACAGGCTAACACAGAAGCCCTCTGGCTGATGAAGTTCGCAGATCACTGCAAACTAGGAGCCATAGTCAAGTCCCCAAATGATATGGACATCCTACAGAAAGGCATCACTGAGACAGATGTCTGGTGTCAGTGCCATGGCCTCAAGCTCAATGCCAAAAAGTGCAGTGTCATCCCCTTTGGTAAAAACTCTGTACCAATGAACTACCACATAGGCAGCAATCTACTTAACACCGAATGCATGATAAGAGACCTTGAGTCCCAAGTGGACGGTATTCTCTCCTTTGATAGTCACATCGCCACAGTAGTCAGGAAGTCCTTCTACATGGCACACCTCATCATAAAAGGGTTCTCATCCAGGAAAAAAGAGGTCATTGTTCCCCTCTACTCGTCACTCATTAGACCAATTATAGAGTACAATGCCCCTTTTGGAATGTACCTCACAAGACATCTGCAGCAGCTGGAAAGGCCACAGAAGTGCCTCACAAAGAGGATTACTGTCCTCAAACAAATGCCCTATACTGACCACCTCAAAAAACTCCAGCTTTACTCCATAGCATATCGCCTACTCTGAGGTGATCTCTGCCTAACATATAAAGCTATGTCAAACCCAGAGCTGATGGACATGCTACACCTAAATCCTCCAAGCTACATGCTCTAGGGACCTAAACCTTGTCACTACAATAAACAGGACATGCTGGAGGGATAGATTCCTGTCCCAGAGACTTCCTATACTCTTGAACAAGCTACCCATCTATGTCAGGCACAGTTCTTCATTAGCACTCTTCAAGAAAAATCTTGATGAGTGGATGGGAAACAGGAAATACACCCCACGGATCACTTCTGTGTCTCTGCTGGACAGTGGCATGGGAAAATAACTTTCTTGGGTGGCGTAAGCTATGGTACCTTGCTGGCTAGGCTTACGTAGGCCCTTGGGCCGATAGCCTAGTACCTACCTATGAACCTATGAACCTGGGTACCCCCATGAAAGTCTATAACAAAAAAAAAAAAAACAAGGTGTGAACCAAGACCATGGGAGATGTTTAGGTGGGAATAGGGAATATTTTTTTGTTATAGACTTTTCATGGAGGTACCCAGGTAATGAAAAACATTGTTGAGAGGTATTGGGATATATTCTCAAGTATGCCTAATAGTTTGGAGGTGTTTTCTAGGAATTTAAAATTTGGATTTAGAAGGGGTCGTAACATGAAAAATTACTCTGAATGAAATAAAAATACCACTTCAGGTGCTGAGAGAATTGGTACCAACAAATGTGGAATGTGTCCTCAGTGTCCCTTTTTAGGAAACACAAAATAACTATGCCACTGGAATTCATTAAGAAAGTTGAAGGCTAGAGGATATTTTAATTGTCATTCAAAAGGGATGGTATATCTGGCTTAGTGCACAACCTGTTTTGCATACTGTGTGGGCAAAACAGAAAGGAAACTAAAAGAATTTACAAACACACTTATGACATTAGTAAAGGCAAAGAGAATAATGCCTTGTTTAACCATACTTTAGTGTGTTCGGGATATAGTTTTAAGTTTTGGGTTTTGGAGCAGGTCAAAAAATTTGATAGAGATTGTGACTGGGAAACTAGTCTGGAATTTAGTGAACTTAAGTGGCAGATGAGAATGTGGGCTTGTTCTCTCCCCATTTTGAATGGCCATTATTCTATTACATCTGCCCTGAAGTTAAGGGAGTTGAAATGAAGATTTATGAACTATGCTCCTACCTTATGTTTTTTAGAATAATGTTTTTTTTAACATGTTTTAAAATAATATATTTCCATATTTACACAAAGCATTGTTTTATAATGTTTATAAGTAATTTTTTCTATAAAGCAATTCACTTTGTGTACTTTCATGGACCACATGTTCTAATTTGATTGTTTTTACAGAATGCATAATTAACCAATAGAATTATGTGTTTTTGAAACGGTTAATTGATGGAGTTATTTAAATGCTTGGTGCTTTTTTTCACAGTATTCTGATGAAGTTCCCTGTGCAGAATAAAAGTGCTTAAGCCACTGTGTTGTGAGTTGTATTAAATTTTATACTTGATTATTTGGTACAATTACCTTGCCTTTATTGGGACCAGAGTGCCGGACTACTGGTGATTTTGTTGTGTTCACTCAGTTCTTTCCACCTTTCATTTGGTTATTAGTACTATTTTGATGAAGATGTCTGGATCTGGTTCCTGAGGCAGTGTATTGATGGCGAGAGGTGAACGGTCTCTTTTGGGGAACTAACCAAGCTTATTCAGTTGTTTTCACAAGAGGATTCACTTAGGATTGAATTGGATGATTTTGTTCCTTGTTTCCAACCTGTACAAAGGGAGGTGATGTCATTTCCAGGATCACCATTAATGGAAAATAATGGCGTTTGTACTTCAATGACTATGGTGTCACAGAAAAATCATGTTAACAACACAGTAAATTCCAAGCAGTGCTTTGAAGTGAAAACCAGACTAGGAATGGTACAACAGACTAATGGGATGGATGACTATTATACGGATTTTGACTTGAGTGCATGGTTATCTCGAGGAATCTCGAGTTAGAACAGATTTCTACCAATGAACAATTATCCTACCAAGGTATTATTTATTGTTTGAAGGACAAACTGTTGAAATATAAGGTGTTATCCTTAGACAATTGTTTTTTGCAGCAATGCCTTGAGAGGAAATATGTGCCAAAGGGTCTAAGATTAACCACATTTTTGAACAATGCATTTGAAAGGACTAATTTTTTTAACAATTTGGTTAATGCTTTTAATAAGTGTGGTCTAGCTGTTTTGCAGATTATTATTAAAAACAATGTTTTAGTGATGGAAGGTTCGCATAAAGAGATTATGGAGTTGAACAAAAAAGCTGAGATGGATTTGTTACATTCTGTAAATGAATTCAGATTAAAATATATGTGAATGTGTTCAAGGATGTGGACAGGGTGATGGAAGTATTACATTGGAATGGGATGAGAAGTATTACAAAAGTGGGAAAGCGTATTCTGTATACCTCTCCAAACATTCCAGTTCCAACTACAGACAAGATTACAACTCAAAGTTGGGGTCAGGTAACATGGGGAAGATAATATGGCTGATGTTAAGAATAATAATAACAATTGGGCACAGGGCCTTTAGACTATTTCCCTGTCAGGTGCTCACCAAGGTTACAGAACCTAACTGTGTAGCCGTCTTATGCGCAAGTGACTAGGAAAGCCTCCTATGTGCCCCATTTTCAATGAAAACAGACAGGCATGGGCAAGAGGAATTAGAACCTGGCATAAGTAATAATATTCAAGTGGATGGACCCATATTTAAATTAGAGAACTTTCATATTTTTAACTATAGTGGGATTGATTTAACCAATACCCATTTTGATTTATTTAAAAAAGGGCTTTCCTTTGTACCCACTAGATCAGGATGAGTAGCTATAATGGTTCTGGACACCAAATTGTTTGTTAGAAGTCTAAATTTAGAGTTTTTTTTGGGGGGGACCCTATTGATTGCACTAATCATCTTAAGAAAAAGAATACTTTTAACCCACCCATCCACTCAGTTCTAACAAATTTTGAAGCATTAGTGGAGAGAAATATTTTTATTTATATAGTGATGGGAAATACCAAGAAGTGTCATAAAATTAAATTAATTTGGCATATCAAAACCTGGATATGTATCTTGAGGATAACTTATTGCAAGGGGCTATTGATAGGCAACTGTTTGAATTTTTGAGGGTACCCAAACCAGTGTTTCAGGGTATTTTTAGTATCCCCAAAGTACATAAAGATGTCTTTAACCCACATTTAAGGCCAATTGTTTCATCTATTGGGTCAAAAACACAACCTATGGCCATTTACGTTGTCAGTAAATGCAAACATTTTATAGTTTATAAGAACACATTCTTATTGATTCATGGGACTTTTTGGCCAGATTTGGAGGAATTTAATTTAACCCTGATTATGTGATTTTATCTATTGATATCAAGGATTTATTTAGTGTTATTCCTCATGCCAATGGTTTAACCTGTTTTGATGAGGTTATTGTTAATTTCAGATTTTTGTCCCCCCAAGAATTTAGACTGGTGTTGGAAAATATGGAGTGGGTACTTAAAAATAATTTCCTATTTTTCCAAGGTGAGTACTACAAACAAATTGGTGGGGTAGCCATGGTGGTGTCTTGTGCCCCCATGTTTGCTAATATAGTGTTACTGTACTGGGAACAACATTTTGTATCTCCATCAGCTTTTTATGAGTATGTTAGGGCATACTTTCGGTACCTGTATGACATATTCATTGTTTGGAAGGACCCCATGAATACAATAGAGTCCTTTATAGACTATATTAATCACACTACAAGATTTTTTGAATTTACCCATATTATGGGATTGTTTAACATCAAGAAAGATGTTAACAACTAGAGATATGTTTTGACCCTATACAGGAAGAAACATTTCTCAAATTTTTATCTACATTTTAAAAGCGAACATCCTTTCTTTCAAAAAAGAAATATTATTAAGGGTCAAATGGTTAGGGCAGCCCGCAAGACATCCATAAAGGAGGATTTAGCCCAGGAATTATGCTATATTGGAGAACATTTTGTCAAAAGTGGATAGCCTGAACACTTTAGTATTATCTATTAAGGAAGACATATTGGACGGTTGGGGCACAAGGTATCTCCCTATTTTGATAAACTGTGTTATATGATGGGTTACCACAGGGGTAATATGGAAGGTGTAAACCAAGACCATAAGAGATGTTTAGGCTGGAACAGGGAATCTTTTTTTGTTATAGACTTTCATGGGGGTACCCAGGTAATGAAAAACATTGTTGAGAGGTATTGGGATATATTCTCAAGTATGCCTAATAGTTTGGATGTGTTCTCTTGGAATTTTAAATTTGGATTTAGAAGGGGTCATAACTTAAAAAATTACTTTGAAAGAAATAAAAATACCACTTCAGGTGCTGAGAGAATTGGTAGCTACAAATGTGGAATGCCCTCAGTGTCCCTTTTTAGGAAACATGAAAGAACTATGCCACTGGAATTTAGTAGGAAAGTTAAAGGCTAGAGGATATTTTAATTGTCATTCAAAAGGGATGGTATATCTGGCTTAGTGCACAACCTGTTTTGCATACTATGTGGGCAAAAACAGAAAGGAAACTAAAACAAAGAATTTACAAACACACTTATGACATTAGTAAAGGCAAAGATAATAATGCCTTGTTTTAACATACTAGTTTTAAGTCTTGGGTTCTGGAGCAGGTCAAAAAAATTGATAGAGGTGGTGACTGGGAAACTCGTCTGGAATTTAGTGAACTTATGTGGCAGTTGAGAATGGGGGCTTGTTCTCCCTCCAGTTTGAATGACCATTATTCTATTACATATGTCCTGAAGTTAAGGGTATTGAAATGAAGATTTATGAACTACGCTCCTACCTTATATGTTTTAGAATCATGTTTTTTAACATGTTTTAAAATAATATATTTCCATTTTTACACAAAACAATGTTTTATAATGTTCATAAGTAATTCTTTCTAAAAAGCTATTCATTTTGTGTACTTTCATGGGCCACACTTTCTAATTTGGTTGTTTTAGGGAATGTATAATTAACCAATAGAATTATTTGTTTTTGAAACTAATTGATGGTAAATTCTTGATGCTTTTTTCACAGTATTCTGATGAAGCTCCCTGTGCGGAATGAAAACACTTAATCCAGTGTATTCTGAGTTGTATTAAATTTTATACTTGATTATTTGGTGTAATTACCTAGCCTTTATTGGGACCAGAGTGCCGGACCGGGTGTTTTATCTGGATTACTAGTGATTTGTTTGTGTGCACTCAGTTCTTTCACCCTTTCATTTGGTTATTGTGATGAACTGGCCTGCTGTCAGGAAGTTTAAGAAGTCCCTTTCTGTACAACTCTTCAAGGGAGCTGCTTGTAAATAATGCAGGGATAATGGCTAAATTCTTTGAAAGGCTTAAAAGACTAAAAATGCTTATAGCCTTGCCACTGTTTTCCTTGTCCATGTAACTCTTCTTAGTCTTTTTGCCAGTCTGTGTAATCTTTTTTTTTTTTAACTTACTTCCATTTCACTTTTTCTTTGAAAGAAATTTGATTTTAAACCTTTAAGAAGCAATTGCTTGTAACGAAACTGATTTACAATCCATGTAAATTGATATAATGTGAACCTGATACTTTATTAGAAAAGAACTGTATAACATTCAGTTTTATAAAAACTGTGTAATAGCTGTATATGAACTTTCTAATTTTTTTTCAGTTATGTAAACCTCTCAATTCATCATATTTAAAGTGTATAGCATTTAAGATTACTTGTACTGTTTATTGTCTCTGAACCATTGTCATGGCTGAAAAGGGGTTTTGGACCAATTCATTTACCTGGTTACCAGACAGTAAATGCATAAATAAATAAAAACAAACAAATACAAAGGCCAGTTTCTAACTTCCCTTATAATTCACAAACAGTTCATCTCCCATGTGCCCCATGAAAAGAAACACAGCTCCCTTTCTGTCCTGATTAAAAACTTTTACAACTCAAAAATAAACACAAAACAAGAGTAAAACAAGACCTAATAGATGTAAGCACACAAACCAAAAGATCAGATATACTCATGCTGCAAGCATTTGATAAACTGAAGAACTGTTGGTGTGTTACTTGTATCTGTATCAGGGCTTAAACTCCTTTCCCCAATTGTCTGTGGCCCAACAAAAAGTCCATTTTCCTGTCCCTGGAATAAGAGTGCTAGCAAAATGCAACTTATTCCTGCCTCACAGCATAACCCTGAAGGGCTTAATTCTGCTACTTGACCTTGGGTTGCTATGTCAGAGTCAGAGTCAGGGTTTCATTGGTCTCCTGAATGAAAAAATGATACAGATTAGCATCAACACTCAGTATATTGATCCCAAACCACTGAACTCCAAAAATCTGAAATGCACATAAAATACATAAACATCATATGCAAAGCTATGACCCCTCACCCCCACATTTCTAAATGTACTAACACTGAAATGACACACTTTAGAAAAAACACCTATATCCCTCCTACTGTGTGGTCTTGCTGTACAATAGTACACCATTCAGATGAAAGGAATGATCAATATAATATTTGCAATGAACTGATCATCAATGTAACACCTATAAAAGACCTAAATGTCTAATGTCTCCATCCCACTGCATCATGGGAGCTGGCCCAAGGTAAAAACAAACGAAATTAGCACTTCAATAAAACAAGAGTAGAAGAAATCAAAAGTAGAAAGCAGTGTGGGTATATAAAACAAAAATCAGATATAATCACATTGCAATCTGGCAGCTCTCCAACAAAATCTTGAATTAGTTCTTCCTGCAGGTCATGGTTAGCACTGAAATGTGATATCTTCATATGATGAAGAAATAAAAAATAGACTCCATGATGCCAACACTCCATATTAGACTAGAAATAATGTTCATGTATAAAATGCGTCTATATCAGATTATGGAAAGCTGACAAGTTCGAAGCACTAAACTTCTAACTTGAAAGTTCAAAATCTGACAACGTCGAATGTCAAAAAAAAAAACATAAAAACACTGAACACCCAAAACAAACAAACAAAAAAAACGCTCTATGTAGGCGGTACCCCCCACAACCCTCGCTACTTAAATATACCAACTCCGAGATCGCACTACAGTGCAGTAAAGGGAAAGCCTCCCTTCCCGCACTCTATGGCAATCTCCGTTCTACATTTCAACATTGTTAGACTTTGAACTTTCAACTTCTAAGTTTAGTGCTTCGAACTTGTCAACTTTTGACATTATGATATAGACCCGTATAAAATAGAGTACCAGCTTGAACAGATGCTGGCCACTAAAGTCTTTCAAGCTAAAATTGTTTTATTCCAAAATATAGCAAAGGTGTTTTACAAAGCAAGGAAATATTCTAGCATCAGAGGTATCATTTTAAATGAAAATCATCCTACTTCATTTTAATAGAGCTCATCTTTTTGGGGTTAGATTGTTAGCAGACCAGCTGCTTCTGGTTCTACTGTTATTAGGAGGGAGAGGACAGCAGATTGCATAATGAAAGAGTTACTGACTCATCATAATTCTACTGCCAATGAATGACCAAGTATGAGGAGAACAAGAAAAGGGATGCCATGATTAAAGACTAGTCATCATAATGCTGCCACACAGGGGTATGTGGAGAAGGTATGATAGGGCAGTTTGTAACACATAATACTGCAGCACTAGTATTATACAAAGGACAGCCTAGAAGGACAGTCACTAGTCATCATAATGCTGCCACACAGGGGTATGTGGAGAAGGTATGATAGGGCAGTTTGTAACACATAATACTGCAGCATTAGTATTGTATGAAGGACAGCTTAGTAGGACAGTCACTATTCATCATAATGCCGCCACACAGGGGTATGTGGAGAAGGTATGATAGGGCTGTTTGTATCACATACATTAGTATTATATGGAGGACAGCCTAGTAGGACAGTCACTAATTCATCATATAATGCTGGCTGCCTTGTACATGGGGTAGTTAACTAACTCATAATACCGCAGCCTTGGTATATGTGCAGGACAGCATGAGGACAGTTACTAACTTATTTAATGGTAAAAACCAAGGATACGTGTAGGAGAGCATGATGAGAAAAGTCAGCTAAAGATAGAAAACCACTGTCAGACAGCTCATTCATAAACTGTTACAAGAAATATTTAAACCTCTTTCAATGCATAATGTATGCAAACAAATATAATTACTACATGCTAATGAAATGGGTGTAAAAACATAATGCAAAGAAAAAAAACAGTAACAAACAGATACATGGAATATGGTGGCAGAGGGTCTCATTCTTCTAATCTATGAACTATTTTGCACTAAAGGGTTAGATTTAGTGTACTTAGTTTCATGATTCATGCCTTTCACATATCACACTGCCACAGTGCAGCCCTTACAATGTCTATATGCACACAGACACACTCACACACATGTATATATAAATAACTATATATATGTATATACATATGTATTTCCAAAATCATACTGGAGAAACAACTATATAAAACAAAGGTTAACCTGACTTTGGAAATTCAAATAAAGTAAACAGTACCTTTAATAGCTTTCAGCCTGCATTGTTCCTCCAGGATGCAGGTTGTGGCCTCTGTAATCAATTATTCTCAATGACTGAAGTGCACAGGTTACACTTCACAGATTATTTCTGCCTGGGCTCTTCCAAACATGCATCAAGGCTTTTTTTTAAATGGAGGTCTATGTAAGGAATTAACTTCCTGATTTCTGATAGCAGACTACTTTCATATGTATACCCTTGACTGTGAACTAGTGTATTGTTAGCTAAATAATGCTGTAAGAATACTTTTTACATTTCCTACTATGGTGTATGTGTACATATACATATATATATATATATATATATATATATATATATATATATATGGCCCTACTGCTTTTAGTCAAATTGCATTTGGTCGAAAATGATTTCAGGCAGCCCACTTCACCGAAAATGCATTTCACTGAAAACCCATTTGGTCGAAGATGGAATATAGCCCCTACATTGCAGTGTGACCCTGGAGTGAGAATATAAAGTTAGGGGAGTGGGGGGCACAGACCCTCACATTGGAGGGTTTGGGGGGCATAGCCCCCCCCACATAATTGCAGTGTATTCACTAGTATATGCTTGTGTATCCATTAAAAATACATTGAAACATATGTCAGTAAAAACTAGTTGCAAAATGTATAATATATATGTATATATACACACACACACACACACACACACACACACACACACACACACACACACTCACACACACACACACACACACACACACACACACACACACACACACACACACACACCACACACATGCACATGCACACATTTACATTTAATGTAAAGTACAATCCCTCTACAACCAACATGTTGCAACTAATCCTCCCGGTGCATAAATCATGGATCTTGAAATCATAACAATGGGCTATTGACCCTGGACAAGCTATAAGCACTCCTGTTGTCTAGACTGAGCCTATGGATCACTGTACACTGAAAGGGTTGGAGTAATAGTGCCCAGTGGCACAGTTTGATGCTGCTATCAACCTGCTAACTTAACCATTGTAAAAGGACATGATCTGTTAACATATTGAAGTGCCTACATATGAAATGATATTGCATGAGAATGAAAAGCCCGATTTACAGTTAACTACTCTTTTATAATAGATGAGCATCTTGTTTCTCCATCGCTTAACTTCATGCTGCCTCTTGCAGAAACTTCAACTTGCAACCTCTTGAAAGAACTCTCTGCTTCCTTCTATGGCTTTAATACATTGATAAAGTAAATTTACTCTGCCTTTCTTGTCTATTTGTCCAGTTCTCCTTTAAGCTATGAAATAACTTGCTATACGAGGTGACTAAAGGAACAGAACAAATAGCCAGCCATCTGTTGCTGTCAAAGCCTTTCAGAACAATATTAATGAAGTTAGCACAGAACCATATTTTGTGTGGTCGCCTAGGAATGGATAAGACAAAGGTCATAATTTTAACCTGATGCTGCCTGTCTAGTATTATGATGGAAATACTTACCTTGAGTTAAAAATGCCAAAAGACAGCACCAAACACATGATTTTGGAACACCATGGTATCATTAGTAGATAAAAATCCTTCAGTATATATATATATATATATATATATATATATATATATATATATATATATATATATATATATATATATAAAACAATAGCCATTACAGATTCACAGATGAAGTCAACTAATTGATATCAGTATATAGTGGTAAATGATTGTATAACAAAATTCCCTGAGGCAATTTCCTTATGAAGACTTAATGACTAGCCTGTAGCCAAAGAACTAGTACTACCTTTTTCCCAGAGATGAAATTATCTAAGAAAATCTTATCAATGTATGCACCCTTCAATCAAAATTATAAACATGCATCTTATTCTAATTCATACCTGCACTTTCTAAGTGGACATCCCTATTATCAAAAGAAAGGTATAGTAAAGGGGCAACTAATAAGGGGATCCCGGATGTCTAGTACCCTGGAGGCCTTTTATGAAGAAATTGAAACTTTAAAAGGTTTCTTTCTTGAGAAGGGGTATCCAATTGCCTTTGTTAATGAAATGATTCAGGAGGTTAGTAAGGAGAGGGATAGACTGTATTTTCCCTTGTTAGGAACTGGTTTGAAAAATGAGTCTCAAAAGACAACTAAAGATGTCTCTAAGCTAAGAAATAGTTTTATGTACACATTTGCAGCTAATTCAGATAAAATTGAACAAGTTATTTTTAGGTATTGGCCTGTTCTTAATTTACAGTAAGACATAAAACCTTATGTTCCATCTTGCCCTCACTTTGTCAGGAAGAGGGATATGAATTTAAAAGAATTGCTGGAGGCCAAGCAAGATACGAAACAGGATAGAACAAGAAAGAAGCTTGGAACTTTCCCTTGTGGGAATTGTAGACAATGCCATGCTATGTTAAATGGGGGGATGTTACATTTACCCTCTAGGAAATTCAGGTACAAACCTTTGAAATACTACAATTGTGGGGCGAAAGGTGCGGTATATTTAGGGTTTTGTGAGGCTTGTAGAGGGTTTTATGTGGGTAAAACCAAGCGAATTTTTAGAAGAAGAGTATCTGACATTTAATGATATCACCAACCATAAGGAAAGCAATGCTTTTTATAAACACTCCTTGATTTGTGAAAATATGCGTATAAAATTTATTATACTTGAACAAATTGTACCGGATGTTAGAGGTGGTAGCTGGGAAACTAGATTGGAATATCGGGAATTATTCTGGCAGTTGAAACTTGATGCCAGTAAGTTTCCTGGCATGAATGAAAATATTAACATAAATAGTGTTTTAAAAATGAGGCAATCTAGATTGTAATAATCCAAAATTTTAATATTTAGTTTTGCCAGCTAATGGAAGTTCATTTTTTATGATAGTTTTTATATATATTGTATTAAGTTTTTAGAAATGAAAGTGTTTATACTTTGTATTTAATATCCATGTATTTTATTTAATAAATTGGTTTAATTAATGGGGTCATGTGATTTTGTAAAGAGTATAAATTAATAGAAGTGGAGCAGTATTTGTTTCACCTTGATAAAGCTCGGTAGTAGCCGAGCAAAAGCGCTTGGTTGTATATTTTTTATTGCATTCAGCATCGTTAACTGGATTTAATAAAGGCTTTACTATTATGCTGCGTTTCTATATATATGTATATATACATATGGATTTCCAAAAGCACACTGGAGAAACAACTATATAAAACAAAGGTTAACCTGAGTTTGGAAATTCAAATAAAGTAAACAGTACCTTTAACAGCTTTCAGCCTACATTGTTCCTCCAGGATGCAGGTTGTGGCCTCTGTAATCAATTATTCTCAATGATTGAAGTGCACAGGTTACACTTCACAGATTATTTCTGCCTGGGCTCTGCCAAACATGCATCAAGGTGTTTTTTTTTTTAAATGGAGGTCTATGTAAGGAATTAACTTCCTGATTTCTGATAGCAGACTACCTTCATATGTATACCCTTGACTGTGAACTAGTGTATTGTTAGCTAAATAATGCTGTAAGAACACTTTTTACATTTCCAACTATGGTGTATGTGTACATATATATATATATATATATATATATATATATATATATATATATATATATATATATGGGTCTACTGCTTTTAGTCGAATTGCATTTGGTCGAAAATGATTTCAGGCAGCCCACTTCACCGAAAATGCATTTCACTGAAAACCCATTTGGTCGAAAATGGAATATAGCCCTTGCCCCACTGCAGTGTGACCCTGGAGTGAGAATATAAAGTTAGGGGGGGTGGGGGTACAGACCCTCACATTGGAGGGTGTGGGGGGCATAGCCCCCCACATAATTGCAGTGTATTCACTATTATATACTTGTGTATCCATTAAAAATACATTGAAACATATGTCAGTAAAAACTAGTTGCAAAATGTATAATATATATGTACACACACACACACACACACACACACACACACACACACACACACACACACACACACACACACACACACACACACACACACACACACATACACACACACACACATGCACACGCACACATGCACAAATTTACATTTAATGGAAAGTACAATCCCTCTACAACCAACATGTTGCAACTACATCTCCCAGTGCATAAATCATGGATCTTGAAATCATAACAATGGGCTATTGACCCTGGACAAGCTATAAGCACTCCTGTTGTCTAGACTGAGCCTATGGATCACTCTACACTGAAAGGGTTGGAGTAATAGTGCCCAGTGGCACAATTTGGTGCTGCCATCAACCTGCTAACTTAACCATTGTAAAAGGACATGATCTATTAACATATTGAAGTGCCTACCTATGAAATGATATTGCATGAGAATGAAAAGCCCGATTAACAGTTAACTACTCTTTTATAATAGATGAGCATCTTGTTTCTCCATCGCTTAACTTCATGCTGTCTCTTGTAGAAACTTCAACTTGCAACCTCTCGGAAGAACTCTCTGCTTCCTTCCTGGCATTAATACATTGATAAAGTAAATTTACTCTGCCTTTCTTTCCTATTTGTCCAGTTCTCCTTTAAGCTATGAAATGACTTGCTATACAAGGTGACTAAAAGAACAGAACAAATAGCCAGCCAGCTGTTGCTGTCAAAGCCTTTCAAAACAATATTAATGAAGTTACCACAGAACCATATTTTGTGTGGTCACCTAGGAATGGATAACACAAAGGTCATAATTTTAACCTGATGCTGCCCGTCTAGTATTATGATGGAAATACTTACCTTGAATTAATAATACCATAAGACACAACCAAACACATGCTTTTGGAACGCCATGGTATCATTAGTAGGTAAAAATCCTTCGGTGTGTATATATATATATATATATATATATATATATATATATATATATATATATATATATATATATAAAACAATAGCCATTACAGATTCACAGATGAAGTCAACTAATTGATATCAGTATATAGTCGTAAATGATTGTGTAACCAAATTCCCTGAGGCAATTTCCTTATAAAGACTTAATGACTAGCCTGTAGCCAAAGAACTAGTACTACCTTTTCCCAGAGATGAAATTATCTAAGAAAATCTTATCAATGTATGCACCCCTTCATATCTTGATTTGACAATACCTTTAGGTAAAGCAGCTAAGGAACTCTGTCTAACATCCACAAACAGATGAGCTAGTTGAACACTTTAATAACACCATTAAAGTCTGTGATGCTTGCTTTTTATTTTTTGCATTTTGTATTACTTTATTTTCTTTTTCTATTTTGTATACTGTGATTTGTTTTGTTTGTACTGTGTTTTACTTGTATTCTGCTTTTAACTGCATATTAAAAACAGACCACAGCTCTGGCTCTTGTGAGTCAGACAGAAAATGTTCCCACTCTCCCTCCCTGTTATTGTTGTGTTCTTAAATACCACTGTCTCCAGATGCTTGCACCTTATGTCAAATTGACCATATATCTTGTTCCCTTTCTTCTTCCACTGGCTGATGTGAGTAAGCACAAAATGATCATTTTGTGAAATCACTCCCCTTCAAGTATTTAAACGTATTAGCCATCCTACTGTATTTCATAATACCAGAATACAAAAGTGCCCACCTCCTTTCAATCTATCTTGTTCTTTTAAAAAAATAGTGGCTCTCCACTAAAAAGCCATCCTACTGTATTCCATAGTACCAGAATACAAAAGTGCCCACCTCCTTTCAATCTATCTTGTTATTTTAAAAAATAGTGGCTCTCTACTAAAACTTAACTTTTTAGACAACTAAAACATTAAGTACCCAGTTTCGTATCTAACTGCTTAGTGCACACTGCAGTGTTTAGGATAAACCATTTTTTTCATCTTACCTTTAAGCATCTATTGCAAGACCACCAGTTATTGGAGAGACCACATTCATCCTCTCAGTAGTCATCTTGGGATTAATGCTTCCATTTTTGCCTGGTGAAAGAAGGAGTGCAAGGACATTATTTCCTGGAGGCTGTTGATCACCACAAAGCCTAATAACTGTTTTATAGGTGAATCTGTGCTTATATTCTGATCCTGCTGAGAGAAGGAGCAGAGTGCATTGATTCCTGACTGCTTCTGGTCAGAGAATGAGTGTCTGTGCTTAACATACCTGACTGGTCTGGTTGCTATTTGAGGCATCTACCAGAAAAAGGCTACAAGCCTATAGACCCTTGCATCATCTGGGACAAGACTGTGGATCACCGAACAGGCTGTGGCCTGCTTCTCTTCTTGGTATTGGTGCTAACGTTTTGCTTCTGGTGAGAGAAGAAGCTTAGGAGCATTGTATCCCAATAGAGTGAAGCTGTGGTGAGACCAGCATTAGTAGTAGCCAGGCAGTAGCTATTCATGAGATTCCCCTCTTTTTATCATTCTTGACAAGTTAGTTCTTTGTTTTCAGTAAGTACTACTTGATTTCTTTCTAACTTCAGCGTATTTGTCTAAATACTTCATCCTTTAATTTTCAGGGTCTATGTATTAGTTTCCCCTCAAGTGTTTGGCAGTGCTCTGTACAGACTCAGACACCTTGAGTGAAAATTTTCCTGTAAAAGCACAATTGAAATTTCTCCAATACCTAGTTGTACACAGGACAACTAGTTTGCAGTGACAAGCACTGTCCACATAGTTGCAAACTGGATACACCTGACAGTGATTGATGTTCTTATTCTAACTGTGTAATCAATAAAAAAGGGTATGTTGCTATGGATATGAACTTTCCTACTGTGTATGTTACTGGCTTGGTGGATATGGGCATCCTGAGGCAATGTAGAAATTGCCTCATGTTTACTGATAACTAGTTAATTCTAAAACAAACTGGTATGAAATTTGAGAGATGTATTTACACAATGTCACTGTAGGCAAAACTCTCACATAAAAGTACTCCTAATGTTAATAAGGTTGTCAGTAGTACACACACTGTACCCATCATGCACAATTCAAAGCAGACATATAGACCCACATATACTGAGGCACTTACATATAACTTTCCTAAACCACAAAGACCTCCTAGATGAAGTACACAAAACAAATACCCTCTGCAGCCCCAAAGGTGCTCTTTCACAACAGCACCCACATCAAAACATAGAGCTATATCTCATGGAGCCTCTACCTCTAAGCCCATAAGGAAAGTCACCACACAATCCAACATTCTAGTCACTGGAGACTCCATCATGAGACACACTGAGGTCCCTCTCACCAGGCTGAGTAAGGAGAACGTTATGGTCACTTGCTTATCAAGGTCTAGTATCTGCCACATTACATATGCACTCAGGTCATTGGACCACATTTATCAATATGACTCAGTCATAGTCCATGTGGGAGTAAATGACCTGAGACATACCTCCGAGCATCATGGAGCTCTAGGAATATGTGTCTCAGGCTGGCATGAACCTAACATTGAGCAACATTTTACCTTTTCCAAGGATGATGCCACAATACAAACAAAAGATGATTGACTTTAATAATTGGCTTAGTTTCTGGTGTCATTCTAAGGGGTGCAATAAGCTTTTAGATATTAGCTAAAACATAGTCTTCCCTCATAGTGCCTTTTTTAGGCAATGCCAAACTGAAGGTACTTCCGACATAGAAAATCAAAACCAAGAAAATCTAAAGGTATTACTGCTCAATGCCTCAATGCTAGGTGTCTAAACAAAAAAACTCCACTACCTACAAGCTTTCTTTAACCCAGAGAATGCTGATGTCTGTGCGGTCACTGAGACATGGTTTAAAGCTGCAGAGAGCACATCAACAGTGCAAGGTTATAATGCCTTCCACACATTTAGGCCAGCTACTTCACAGGCAGGCACTAAAGGTGGAGGTGTCTCTACTAGCATCAAAAATAAATATACTTCAAGGCTGGTCAAGCAGGACAATGCACTTGAGCTGCTCCATGTTCAAATCTCCAGAGGTAAAATCCAATACTACTTCCTTGCTAGCTATAGGTCCCCCTCTATGACCCAGGAAACCCATTCCATGTATTTAAACTTATTAGAAACACTAACTATCTAACCCAATACCATATTCATGGGTGACTTTAATTACACCAGCTATTCACTGGGAATCCTATACAAAACCAAATGCACAGACACAGAGATTCCTGGAATTTGTAAACACAAACTCCCTTGACCAGATAGTCATTACACCAACCAGGGGTGCAGCCATACTGGATCTGGTCCTCACTAATATGGGTGACTGCTGCACACCCCCTACTGTAATGTCTTCTCTGGTAAGGTCAGACCACGAAATAGTCTCCTTTGAAGTAAACATAAAACCTGGACCCCAGTCTAAACCTGGAATATTTAGTAACTATTCTAAAGTTAACCTCCTGCTATTAAGTGAGAACCTGACAAAATTTCAAGCCCTCATAAATCCTGAGAACACTTCGGCCTATGCAGAACTGTTCAGAGAAACTTTGTACAAGCATGTTAATAGCTGCATAGAGGCAGCTGTACCCACCAGGAAGAAGTACAGAACTAACTCCAAAAACAAGCAACCCTGGTGGAATCACAAAATCAAATGGCTGTATAACAGGCGGAAGAAAATCATGGCAAAAATTAGGAGGTGCAGCACCCAGCATGATAAAAGCACACTAATCAAACTAAACAAACAACTCAGAGGGCAAATAAAGTCTATCAAAGCCAAATTTGAGGTAGGATTGGCCTCCCAGACCAAGGACAACCACAAAGCATTCTTTAGCTATGTCTTCAACCTCAAAGGCAATACTCAGTTGTGTGCAGGACTCATTGTAAATGGAGCCACCGATACTGAGCCAGAAGATATAGCAAACCTTCTGGCTGATAAATTCAGCTCCAGCTTCACTCCTCTCTCCCCCTCAACCTTCTCTCAGGAAATATCATCAAATATAACTCCCCCCTACTATCACTAGGGAACAGGTCCTTAATGCTCTCTCTAAGACCAAGAACACTGCATCAATAGGCCCAGACAATATCCCAGGATGCCTTATAAATAGCATGAAGCATGACCTATCAGGGCCTCTGGAATTATGATTTAACTGTAGCCTCCAAACAGGCTTTGTGCCTCATGAATGAAGAAAGGCAACAGTCATCCCTCTGCACAAAGGATGGCCATCTACAGACACTGGAAACTACAGACCCATAAGTTTCACTAGTCTTATATGTAAATCCATGGAAAGAATTATCATGGAGATGATCAACAGAGAAAGAGTAAACATTCCAGACACTGGACCCAACCCAGTTTGATTTCGTCAAGGACAGACCATGCCTACTCAACCTGGTGGACCTTTTTGAGAAGGTCACCAAAGCAATGGATGAGGGCAAAATCATTCACACTGCCTACCTTGACCTGGCCAAGGCATTTGACACAACACCCCACTCGGGCATTGTTGACAAACTCAAGAAGTGAGGTACAAACCCGTATGTCACCCAGTAGATAGCCAACTGGCTCACAGACTTAACCCAGGAAGTTAGAATTGGGGACTCTGCCTCTATAAAGAGGCCAGCTATAAGTGGACTCCCTCAGGGATCAGTCTTTGGACCTTTCCTTTTTTGCATTTACTTCTCAGAAGTCAAGGCCAATGCACATGGTCTCTGGCTGACTAAATTTGCAGATGATTGCAAATTAGGAGCTGTCATTGAATCTCACACTGACACAAATGTTCTCCAGGAAGGGCTGACACAGACAAACAACTTGTGTCAGAGCCGTGGACTAAAACTAAATGCCAAGAAATGCATAATAGTATCCTTTGAGAAGTCATCCATCCCTGGTAACTATCATATTGACAACAAAACCCTTAGAGTAGTCATCCATCCCTGGTAACTATCATATTGACAACACCCCCCTTAGAGTTGACCCAGTAGTGAGGGACTTAGGGACACACATAGATAGTAATCTAGCCTTTGATTATCACGTCTACAGTGCTGAGGAAATAATTCAATGTTGCGCAACTTATAAACAAAGGTATAGCATCTAAGTCCAAAGAAGTAATTGTTCCACTGTATTCGGCATTCATTAGACCCATCGCTGAGTACAATGCCCACTTTGATATGTACCTAATCAGGCATATGCAACAATTGGAACATCCACAGAGGTTCCTCAATAAAAAATACATGGAGTAAGTAATATGTCCTATGCATATTGCCTCAAGGCCTGTATTCCTGCATTTTGTCTCCTACAGGCTTTTGTGGGGAAATCTATGCCTGGCATACAAGGCATTGTCAGACCCCACTCTGATGGACCTCATGCATATCCACAAAACAACAGCACCAGAATTACCTGTTATAAATACTTAAACCTTGCCTGTGATACAAATATGGCCTGCTGGAGAGATAGGTGTGTATCCCAGAGACCACCCTGTCTATGGAACAGGCTCCCCAACCATGTGAAGCCGAGTTCCTCCCTAACCCAATCCAAGTGCAAGTTAGACAACTGGATGGGAAACTGGAAATTCATCCCTGGTTTGGCACCTATGTCTGCAATTGACACAGGTAACCTGTAAATGGTTCATCTCCCAGTCCCATGCTTACACTAAGCTAGGCTTAAAAAGGCCCTTGGGATCATTAGCCTAGTAAACACCTATGAAACTATGAACTTATGAAGCAATCCACAGAAGAGGATGGAAACAATTAGGACCAATTGCTCCCAAATCTCCTGTTTCCCATTAGAGTGGTATCTCAAGCCTCAGATAGATTCAGTCAGTCTGAGCTGCTGTACAGGAAGTATCTCCAAAAGTGGTAGATATAATGAAGGCAACCTAGAAAAAGAAAAGCATCCCCTTTAAAAGTATGGCAGAGCATTTTACAGACTTACAGAGGAGGTTAAAAACCATAATACCTGTAGTTAACTAACATCTACAAATGGCTCAGAAAACAAAACAAAAATATGCACTGTGAATGCATGACATAGTTAGTTAAAAGCACAAGACAAAGTACTTGTATTGGTACCCATTGTTGAGAACAAGTTCCTTGGAAAGTGGCAAGGACCTTTTGAAATTATACAAATGGAAAGTAATGTATAAAGTGAGGTAACCTGGTAAAGGGAAACTAGAAAAGACATAAATGTCCTTAAACCTTGTAATTAAAGAAATTAACAACAGTCGCCACCAGTACTGATGGCCAACAGGGTGCTGGCGGAAATTGGGCTACTGTTGGCCGAAGGAGGAGAAGAGGTGGAAGGCATGGCCGAAGGAAGGTAAAGGCTAGGACTGTGATAGTGAGAGTCGGAACTTTGAATGTTGGCAGTATGACTGGTATAGGGAGAGAGCTAGCTGATATGATGGACCGAAGGAAGGTTGGTATATTGTGTGTGCAAGAGACCAGATGGAAGGGGAGCAAGGCTAGGTGTATCGGAGGTGGGTTCAAATTGTTTTATCATGGTGTGGATGGGAGGAGAAATGGCGTAGGTATTATCCTGAAGGAACAGTATGCTAAGAGTGTTTTGGAGGTGAAAAGAGTGTCGGATAGAGTGATGTTTATGAAGCTGGAAATTGATGGTGTAATGATGAATGTTGTTAGTGCATATGCTCCACAAGTTGGGTGTGCGATGGATGAGAAAGAATAATTTTGGAGTGAGTTGGATGAAGTGGTGATGACTGTACCCAAGGCTGAGAGACTGGTGATTAGAGCAGATTTCAATGGGCACATTGGTGAAGGGAACAGAGGGTATGAGGAAGTGATGGGTAGGTATGGTGTTAAGCAAAGGAATGCAGAAGATCAGATGGTAGTGGATTTTGTGAAAAGGCTGGACATGGCTGTATTGAATATGTATTTTAACAAGAGGGAGGAGCATAGGGTGACATACAAGAGTGGAGGAAGATGCACACAGGTGGATTATATCTTATGTAGAAGGGCCAGTCTGAAGGAGATTGGAGACTGTAAAGTGGTGGCAGGGGAAAGTGTAGTTAGGCAGCATAGGATGGTGGTTTGTAGGATGACATTGGTGATCAAGAAGAGGAGGATGAGTGTGAGGGCAGCACCAAGGATCAAATGGTGGAAATTGAAAAATGGTAATTGTGAGGTGATGTTCAGGGAAGAGTTAAGACAGGCACTGGGTGGCAGTGAAGAGTTACCGAATAGCTGGGTAACTACAGCAGAGCTAGTAAGAGAGATGGCTGGAAAGGTGCTTGGTGTGACATCTGGAAAGAGGAAGGAGGACAAGGAGACCTGGTGGTGGAATGAAGAAGTACAGGAGAGTATACAGAGAAAGAGGTTGGTGAAGAAGAAGTGGGATTGTCAGAGAGATGAAGAAAGTAGACAATAGTATAAGGAGATGAGGTGCATGGCAAAGAGAGAGGTGATGAAGGCTAAGGATAAGGCGTATGACGAGTTGTATAAAAGGTTGGACACTAAGGAGGGAGAAAAGGACCTGTACCGATTGGCTAGACTGAGGGACCGAGCTAGTAAAGATGTGCAGCAGGTAAGGGTGATAAAGGATAATGAGGGAAACATACTCACAAGCAAGGAGAGTGTGTTGAGCAGATGAAAAGAGTACTTTGAGGGGCTGATGAATAAAGAGAATGAGAGGGAGAGAAGGTTGGATGATGTGCGGATAGTGAATCATGAAGTGCAGTGGATTAGCAAGGAGGAAGTAAGGATAGCTATGAAGAGGATGAAGAACAGAAAGGCTGTTGGTCCAGATGACATACCTGTGAAAGCATGGAGGTTTTTAGGTGAAATGGCAGTAGAGTTTTTAACTAGATTGTTTAATGAAATCTTGGAAAGTGAGAGGATGCCTGAGGAATGGAGGAAAAGTGTTTTGGTACCAATTTTTAAGAATAAGGGTGATATGCCGAGCTGTAGTAACTACAGAGGGATTAAATTGATCAGTCACAACATGAAGTTATGGGAAAGAGTAGTGGAAGCTAGGTTATGAAGGGAGGTGATGATTAGTGATCAGCAGTATGGTTTCATGCCAGGAAAGAGCACTACAGATGTGATGTTTGCTTTGAGAATGTTGATGGAGAAGTACAGAGATGTCAGAAAGAGTTGCATTGTGTCTTTGTGGATTTAGAGAAAGCATATGATGGGGTGCCTAGAGAGGAGTTGTGGTATGGTATGAGGAAGTCGGGAGTGTCAGAAAAGTATGTAAGAGTGGTACAGGATATGTACAAGAGTAGTGTGACAGCAGTGAGGTCTGCGGTGGGAGTGACAGATGCGTTTAAGGTGGAGGTAGGATTACATCAAGGTTCAGCTCTGAGCCCTTTCTTATTTGTAATGGTGATGGACAGGTTGACAGACGAGATCAGACAGGAGTCCTCTTGGACTATGATGTTTGCAGATGACATTGTGATCTGTAGTGAGAGTAGGGAACAGGTGGAGGAGACCCTGGAGAGGTGGAGATATGCTCTAGAGAGAAGAGAATGAAGGTCAGCAGGACTAAGACAGAATATATGTGTGTGAATGAGAGGAAGGATAGAGGAATGGTGAGGATGCAGGGAGTAGAGGTGGTGAAGGTGGATGAGTTTAAATACTTGGGATCAACAGTTCAGAGTAATGGTGAGTGTGGAAGTGAGGTGAAGAAGTACAGGCAGGATGGAGTGGGTGGAGAAGAGTGTCAGGAGTGATCTGTGACAGACGGGTACCAGTAAAAGTATGTAGTACCAGTAAAAGTGAAAGGGAAGGTCTACAAGAGGGTAGTGAGACCAGCTATGTTATATGGGTTGGAGACAGTGGCACTGACAAAAAGGCAGGGGTCAGAGCTTGACGTGGCAAAGTTGAAGATGTTAAGATTTACACTGGGTGTGATGAGGATGGACAGGATTAGGAATAAGTATATTAGAGGGTCAGCCCAGGTTACAAGGTTTGGAGACATAGCCGGAGAGGCAAGATTACATTGGTTTGGACATGTGCTGAGGAGGGATGCAGAGTATATTGGGAAAAAGATGCTAAGGATGAAGCTGCCTGGTAACAGGAAAAGAGGAAGGCCTAAGATAAGGTTTATGGATGTGGTGAGAGAGGGCATGCAGGTTGTTGGTGTGACAGAGCAAGATGTAGTGGAGAGGAAGAAATGGAAACAGTTGCTCTGCTGTGGCGACGCCTGATGGGAGTAGCCAAAAGAAAAATAAGAGGAAGCCTTGTAAAGAAATGGTGATATCCTTCATGAGTATGTTTATTGAAGAAGTTAAGGGCCCCACATATGCCCAAATTCAGTGTTCCAGAAACAAAAGATTAAGGTGTTCATATTGAAAAATATGGATGTATTTTCAGAGTTTTCTGGAAAGGCCAGCCCAATCCAGCACTACACAGAAACTATGACTGGTGAAAATTTAAATCTAAAAATTATACTGGATACTAGAATCTCAGTGCTTAGCACTTAAGGAATTAAGAAGTACAGAAATGCTTCATCTTGGGATCATATAGAAAACCAAAAGAGCAAGGTGAATAACCCCACCTTACAGGTACCCAAACCAGATAGAACTATCAGATTTTACAAACGCATCATGAATGTAAATATCATCTCCAAAGATGACTCATATTACATCCTCCAAATAGGTGAATTAGTGAAAGGGTTGAGCTACTTTAAATCTAACTAAAGACTATTGGAACATTCCACTTGTTTCAGAAATAAAAAATGAAAGGATTGCTTTCCATAACAGGTGGCCTCTTTCACTAAAGAATCATGATATTTGATCTTAGGAGCACTAGCAATGTTACAGAGTCTTATGGACAAAGTGCCCTGTCTCCTCTCAAGATATTCAGCAGCTTATCTGGAAGATGTATTCCTTTTTATCCATGGATTATGAAAGTCACCTCACTAAGATGTAGGCATGGATTACAAAAGTCATCTCACTAAGGTGCAGGCATGGATTATGAAAGTCGTCTCACTAAGGTGAAGGCATACATTATGAAAATTATCTCACCAAAATATAGGAAATGAACATTACGTTTTAAGCTAACAAGTAAACTTGGGTCAGTGTTTTCTTGAGAGACTTGCCAGAGCAAACCTGTTTGTGGCTATATTTATCTCCAGCTCCAACATTCCTGTTGTATTCTTAAGTCAACTGGTTCTTGAATTTTCTGCCATGTTATTTACTTTAACTTCAAAAGCTCCTCCTACTCATTTATCATTTCCCCCAGTTGTGATCATTACACAGTCATATCATGAAGGTCGCATCAATTATACTCCCATTCATATATACGCTCCTACTAGTTATGCACACCAGTATCCACAAATATAACCTTTTCAAGCTTTTTAAAATGTATTAATACAAGAATGGAGTATTTTCCTTTAAAGTATTTGTAAATAGATAAAATAAACATGCAGATGTGTTTTAAAAAATAACAAACTTAACAATTTAGTTCACCTTTAACAAATATAAAACTGGGATTTAACTATTCATGTACATTTCTTTAATTTGGAATTTTTCATAAGAAGTCTTTCACTTAAGATTAGGTATAGAGTCACTGCTTAAGATAAATTTAAATGACTCATTAGAAAATGGATACCTCAGGCTGTGTAACGACTGCCTCAAGCTCACAGAAAATGCACTCATTGATAGGACCTTAAAATCTGTAAGTGATGTACATTTATTGAGGATATTCATGCTGAATACAATAATATGGTCAACCACCCACAGGATATATCAAACGTGCTTGAAGAAAAACTTTGTTAAAAGTTAACAATAGTGGAAAACATGTCAGAGCGTTACAAAAATATCCATTATACAATTACAGATATTATAACTGCTGTCATGGATAAAACTAAAATCTCAGAATTACAGTTTGGTATGTCCTCAATCTGTGTCAACTGTAATTGTAAGAATTCACAACAGGAGTATATTATACTCAGTAATTTGTGATACATCTGTCTGACCAATATTTGATGTAAACTCTTGAAGATATTCACAATGGATCTTATCCAAAATGGTAGCTTTAGAATAGAAAAGGTTTGTTAAGGAAGAGAAAATACCTTTGACATATTCTGGCATTATCTGAAAAGGTAACAGCAGCAATCCTTTACATCAGTTTTGCTCCTGCTGCTGACCATCAGTTGCTTCCAGAGCCTACCATCATCCAGCAGACTCCCCCAGCCTAACTCTGACCCATCACTGGAGCTGGTAATGACATAAAAGCTTTCCTGCCTCTGTGCACACTAATCCAGTCCTAGAGAAGAGTTGCTATGGGCATTGTTGAGATACTGTTCATACCTCCATGTGCAATTCAGCTGTAGCCCAACCCCTTTTTAATAACCTCAGCAATGTTTTTGAGCAGTACCCACACACCCCCAGGATGGGCATGAACATCCACCCTACCTGCACTGTCAACATCCAAGATGCTAATCAAACCTTGTTTATTTGCGTCATAGTCAATACTTTATTCATCTGTGCTACAGGCAATAACAGTACCACTTCATAAAAGACTAACAGTATGGGCTGCTTATCTTCACCCTGTTAAGGCATTTAATCTTATCACTCATAAGGGGCATAAGTAAAAAAGTAAATGCATCCAGTGTTATTTCATGGTTAAGCAGCAGCACATAAGTTAAGATTAGGCTGAGAGATTATCTGTCTATTCCAATATAAGTTGTCAGTGGTGATTTCTTCTTCACCCATGTATGATCAGTGGCTGGTTTGCTGCTGAACTGTCTATTAGTTATTCTGATGGTAGCTGCTTGTTGCTTATAGATTCATTTATTTTTTATATTTGGTTCATTATTCCACATTGGGCTAGCGGTGGTGCAGCAGTTAGCATTGCTGTATCACAATAAGAGGTTCTCCGGTTCGATCCTTGGCGGGATGCCTTCTGTGTGGAGTCTGCATGTCCTCCCTCTGGTCGCGTGGGTTTCATCTGGGTGCTCCGGTTTCCTCCCACATCCCAAAGACATTCTGCAGGTGGATTGGATACTCTAAATTGGCCCTAGGCATGAGTGCATGCATGTGTGTGCCTTCTGTGGAAGGTTCGACACCGGGCTGGCAACTTGACACCACAAAACTCCACAGCCAATCATGAGCAGACAGGTGATCCACTGTGGCGACCTCTAACCAGGAAAAAGCTGAAAGAAGAAGGTTCATTATTCCACATTGTTGATACCACCTTAACTATACTGAGGTTGAAGTATTCTTGTAGTGGTCATCTGGTTTTATTCACTACCCCTTTTTCATTTTTGCTGACAATGTGTGACTTCTTCACTGCCCCAAAATAGAAGAACTGTCTCTGTGTTCCATGCCTGTGTTTTGGATCCTACTTCTGCTAACGGGTTTCATGCCATCATCTGCCCTTGTGAAATGAGTTGATTTGCATCCTGTATAGTACTACAGACTTTTTACAAAAGTCTCTGTTCTCCAGAGACAGACAGTTGTCAGTTCACTGCTCATTTTGTCATTTGTTTATTGCTGTCAGCTGTTTGTTGTAAATACTATACTGCTGCTAGAGCTTTCATGCTGGGCTGTGATCCATGATAGTGTGCTTAGGCTGGAGTGTTATGCCCTGTAGCCTCTGTCTGCCAACTGTTTTGCAATGAACCCTTTAGTGTGACTTGAACTTTCCTTCTTGGCTGGGATATGTTACTCTGCTTTGCTTGTTTTGAGCCTGGACTGTTGAAGCTACTCAATGTACTAGTGAAGTCTGTTCTGTAGCTAGAGTCTGTTGTCCTGTTATGGATGGTGTACCCTATCAGATGACCTTTTGACAAAAATCTCTAGAACTACTCACTGTTATCTGAAAGTTCAACCTTTCTTTTTACACATTAATTACAACACACTTTCAAACAGTGTCCATGGATTATAGTCAGTTCTAATGGAGTCATGTTGGAGTGTTGCGCTGCTTTAGTTTGTAGCTGCAACTGACTTTTGCTACATATTTTTATATCTATTAACATGAACTTGGAAGTTTTGATCCTTTCTGATATGGTTAATTGTAGAGCACTGATCACTAATTAAACAGAACTCAGTCATTAATTGTGGTAATATATCAGGGTGTTCCTCTTGCCTGCACTGCTACTTCAGTTTGGCTGCTTTCATCTTTTAGTTTTGCATGTCATCCATTTTTAACCAAATTACTCTTCCAGAGAGGTTACAACAGCTTTTTTTTTGGCTAACTATCTGCTAGTCTAGCAGTTAATGGCTAGATTTGTTGTCAAAAATACCCTGCTTGGTTGCTGTTGCTTCAATGCTTATCTCCAGATTTTTTCAACCCAGGTATCAAATTCTCCTTTGTTGTATTTATAACTTCCGTAAATATTGCTGTGTATTAATTTGGACCTTAGTATGTTGTTACTTTTCTACAATCTTTGTGGATCATGGAATTAGTTCACTAGTCATACATGACTTTAGATTGTTACTAGTTTTATACTTTCACATTTTAATTACTGTTTGATCCTTCTTTGCTTTTATTTAGAATGTTGTTGAATTCCTGATGGGGCTATTTTTATTATCTGTATTTTATTATAGCCATTCATTAATTATTCTCTTTATTGCATTTTGTTTAGATTCATAGATTCCTAGCTATTCCAAGGCCACCAAGTATTATAACTATTTACAGCTTGATCTTACTCGCACTTGGGCTGCACCTCCTTTCTCCATGAGACCCTTGCTAGTTAATACTGGAATAAATTTTTAGATACTCATTCAGACTTCTAGTTAATGTTTAACTTGCATGGGGAGTTTATTCCTAAGGTTTGAGACATGCCATGTTATAAACCTATATCTGTGCCATATTTTATTTATCTGTTGGTGAAGATTTAGGTACCTGAGTCTAGTATTGGTGAAAATATTGATCTTGCAGAGAAACAGGAGGTCTAGAGCAATCAGATCTCCAATGGCTCAGTGAGTAAGACAGAGATCCCCCCTCAAAACTGCATAAAATGCTAAATAATGGGACAGAAATCTCAGCCAGTCTTGGTAGCTCAGGGACTTTAAGCCTGTGATCTTTTTTGTTAGGAAACGTCAGGGACTTTCCAATTGTTTGATATGTTTAGTGAGATAAATCAGAAAAGGAATGCTGTACTTGATAATTGGCCTGATCAATGCTAAGTATAAGGGAGTGATTCTCTCTTTGGACCTCAATAACATTCCTTTGGCAATTAGATGGGCTAAATAAAATAATTTCCTGACAACCTTTGTTACATGATAGTCTAATGAGAGGGATCTATCAAGCCAGGAACCTTGGTCCCTAACTATATTTTCATTTTGTAGAGGTGTGTTATCTAGATAGTATGATTTGGAGTGGGGCTGTCTACAAAAAAATGATACTGTACTTTTTAACATTTAGATTGAGCCCATTTTTAGTACATAGAGAATTTACTAGGGAAAGTCCATTCTTGAGGGTCTGGATGTCATAGGGCAAATAACAACAACTCCCAGTTTGCAATCATCAACAAGCTTTGTTAACCAGAAATCTTCACTCTCTACTACAAGATCTGAAAAGTAAATACTGAAAAGTAAAGGTACAAGCTCAGTATATGTGTATGATATAGACTACATTTATGACTGTAACTAAATTTCAAATTAATCAAATTCATAAGATTTTAATTTTTCTTTGGTCCCCTCATATACATAGAATTAATTTGAAATGTTGGCATTGAGGGAAAATAATTTAATGGAGTAAAATATAATCTAAATTGTGTAAAATGTTTGAATGCTCAATACCTGAGAAATTTTAGCACATAAAAATTACAAAGCATTCATAATGTTCAGTCTCAGAGTTACCATAAATTTTTGAAGGACATTACTTCAAATCTAAGTACAATTCCATTTCTATATCTCATTTATTTAACTTACATTAGATATTATCAAAATATAGAGTTAATATTCAAAAGTATTATTAAGATTTTCCTAACTTTTCATCTAAGTTAATCTTGAAGTCAGCAATTAAAACCTCTTCATCTCCCTTTTTTGGGAGAAATATTACATGGAAATTAATAAATTCACTCACAGAATTCACAGAACATTTTATACCCCATCTAGAATTGAAAGAACATTGGGAAAAGAAAATATTATACATTCAAGATGTAATGGGAATATTGAAGTTGATTGCCAACTCATGCTTTATGATGGCACCTTAAATAAATTTAGCATACCTTAATTAATTTCACAATCTTTGTAAGATAGGTTTTGTAAATCAAAACTGATTTTATTCAATATACCAATCCCTTCATGTGTAACATGAGACCAGATATTCTGTTTGCGCTGTCTATTGGTGATAGCAAGAAAGACAATAATTGGTAACTGGAAAATATCCACTTGTCTGGCTTTTCATAATTTTGTAATTTCATAACAATAGTATATGCTAACAAATAGTGCTAATCTTTGTAATGGCACTATATTTAAATGTTAGCTAAAATTAGGGATGTCATGTAAATATATTAATGATACTTCACTTGATGTTATAAGATGGATGTTGAGAATTATTGATTATTATGATCTTAACTTGTTATTTCAGAGTAAATAGTACACTTTCTTAGTTATTTGCAAAGAGATTTTATTTTTATATTTTACTGTTTTTTAATCTTAATGTATAGTTGCAATTTATAATTATTATTGGATATGGTCATATTTATTTAATGACATATTAAATATTGTATGTATATATATTATTATACTGTTTCATTTGTATTTAATTATTTATAATTACAATATAATTGTCTTAGTTCAAATTTCAGTTAAAAACCTTAAATGTGTAAAATATTGTCCCTTCATTATTCTCTTCCTTTACTTAGTTTCTATCGCTGTCAAATATTATAAGATGAAAAGTATAAAAGCAATCATTGTATCAAAGACATTGCCAAAGATATCACTGAAGAAAATGTTGCATTTGAGGTGCCACAGAAAGACAAAAGCTGCAGCAATATAAATATATGAAAATGTTATTTAATGGCTAGCTGTGTAATCTAGCATTTGCTACTGTTGTGGTTACTGTCTAAAAAAAAAGAACTTTCTAGGAAAGGAAAGCACTGACCCTGGTGGAGGGACTGAACCCAGGACCTCCCATATTCTATGCAGGTGTCACAGCCACTGAACCAACATGGAATCACTTGACAGTTAGGCACCTGTATTCCCCAGTTCTTTTAACTAGGAAACCACCCTGCTGATGATTTTTCAACATAAACGCATCCAGTGCAGAATCAACAATTAACTTGTATTGTATTGTATTGTATTAACAACTCACCAGGAAAGGAAAACACTGACCCTTATCTTGGAACTGAACACAGAGCCTTCTGCCTCCCAGGAGGTTGTTACTGCTATTGGACCAAAAAGGAGTCACTAGGCAATTAGTCAAAGAGAAATATCCCTCACCACCGGATAAAGCAGCCAACTAGAAAAAAGTCCAAATATGCAAGAATAACACATTGGTTACACACAGCAGGTTCCTTTAATTAAAGAAAAATAGACCAGTAAGCACTTTCACGGATCCACTCCACTTCATCAGACTAACAAACTCAATAAACCACACACTTAAAAAGACTCAATAATACAGACAGACCAATCCAACTAATACAATTAATTAATGCAATACTAACAATGTTAAATACACAATAGTTCATCCTACAACTTCTCAGCCATTTTATAAAATTCATGTAGAAATATAATGTATACATATAATAAAAACAGTATAAATCTATATCTACAATGTCAATGCTGATTCTAAAAGAATAAAAAATTAACTAAATATATGCAGTGATTATGTATTCATATAGATGAATTCAATGCAACAAAAAACTGTATAAAACATATCTGCAACATCTAATGCTTAAGAGCTCTGGCTCTTAGAAAAGGTTTAAGGGATACCTTACTGTTAAGACCAGGTGGTTTATCAGCTTGAAAAAAAGAGTATCCATTTATGTTCTATAGCTTCAGTGCTATTATAGAAATTACCCCGTCTCTTATTAGCAGAAACAATCTCCAACACCAAAAATTAGAATTTATGTGTTAAACCTTCTTTCTCCACATGCATTGCCAATGCACTACTTTCTTTAACATTCCTGATGTCCCTCAAATGTTCTAAAATCCTATCCTTTAAAAGTTGATTAGTCTTGCCTATATAAAAGGCAAAGCATTCTGTGCAGTAGCTAAAATATACTACATTTTTAGTGTAGCAATCAGCATAAAAGGTAGCATCTATGTCAAATCCCACACGTGGATGTACAAATTGTCTACCTGTATGAATATAGGGACATGCCATACATCTCCTACATTTATAGGTGCCAAGCCTGTCAGACTAAATATGCTTCTGAGAACCTAAAGCCTTGTAACATAGATGACTTTTCAAAGATCTATTATTCCTGAAAGTGAAACATGGTTCATCCCCTTTTACTCTATTCAATTCCTTAACATTAGAAAGAATATCCCAATTACTCTTGATAACATCACATACCACATGTATGTTACTAGCATAAGTTAGAGGCATCCTGAGTACATTACCAACATCCTCACTCCTATTCTGTGTGGTCATCTCACTACTTTTATCAAGTCCTGTCATATCTATGCGTCCCTTATCATAGTAGGGTCTACATCTACCATGTCTCTCTCTCCAAGCTATACTAATCTGACTATCTATCACATTCTCTTTATATCCCCTTTCCATAAATTCTTCCTTCAATGATGACAATGCTAGTTGTAATAGATTATCATCATTGTGCAAATGCATAATGTGAACAATCTGTCCTTTTAACACATTCGACTTAGTGTGCTTGGGGTGCATACTCCCATTGTGTAGGATATTACTTTTCCTAACAGGTTTCCTGTACAATGTAGCAGAAACTGAATGAAAACTGTCCTTGTTAACTCTTACATTGAGAATCTCATTAGTAGAGTGTTTGTAAGTGAAATTAAGAAAGTTGGTGACATTGTTAATATATAATAAAAATTAATTCAGACGTTCCGCCGTATCATGCCACAACAAAAAAAATGTCATCAACAAAACGTTTGTACCACACAATAGATGTAGAATATACATTGTTGGAAAGAACATTGTCGACTTCCCATTGCACCAAAGAAAGGTTGGCGTAGCTGTTGGCATAAGCAGTGACCATGGCTACACCAACCTCCTGTGTGTAGTGCTCATCTCCAAACATAAAAACATTGTTCTCAAAAATAATCTCTAACAATGCATACAAGAGCCTAACCTTCCCTGAGTATACATTCTTAATATGTAGTAACTCCCTGATGTTTCCAATACCCAAAGTGTTGAGGATAACTGTAAATAATGACTCTATATCCAGAGTCACAAACCAACATGGATCATCTAATGATTCCAAATATGTCCCCAGGTCACTCAGGAAAACTTTGGTATCATTCAAAACAATATCACACTCAATCAAAACAGGATGTAATTTTTTCTCAACAAATATTGAGAGGGGCTCAGTGGCCCATCCCCTGCTAGACACAATCGGATGCATGGGGGGACTAACTAAATTTTTGTGCACTTAGGTAGACCATACATTATAGGAACCATGGGAAATTCAACATTGAAATATTCAAATAATGACTCAGAAATCATTCCAGTAACAAATAAGTCAAACACTCGAAATTGTATCCTGTCAATCACAGCCTTCACAGCCAAAGGGGATATCTGATCATAGGTATTATCATCACAGACAAAGTTCATCATATTCCGAATGTATAAATCTTTATCTAATATAACAATACCTCTCCCTTTGTCAGCAGGACGTATATCAACAGTTCCCTATCAGAAGCCTGAAACACTATAAGCCTGAAAATCAAAATCCAAAAAAATAGACTGAAGTTCCCCCACCACAGGGCTAACAATAGCAAAGCCACAATGACGCTGGTATATCCATTTTTGTGTTTCAGGATTTTTTTTTTTTTTTTTGGTTTGGGCTTTTTTTTTTTTTTTTTTTTTTTTTTTTTTTTGGGATTTTGATTTTCAGGCATTTCAACACATGATAGACCCTTTAGTTCAAACAAAACCTGTTGTTCAGAGGCAGATAGATTAAAAAAGGTGTTCTTAGCATTTCCAACAAATCTCTCCCTAAGCTGCTTTTCACATACATCAATAAAAAGATCAATGACAGGGTTATTAGGTGGGATAAATACACTTGGTTTCTTAAAAACACATTGCTCATGTAAATTCTCTTGAAACATAATTTTTAAAGTTAGGGTTCTCCCAAACAGTTGCAAGTCTTTAAGTACATTCACTAAGTCAGCCCTCTGGGCTGGAACAAAACTTAAACCTCTGTTCAACAAAGTCAATTGGGTTTCAGTTAAAGCATGAAAGGATATAATAAATACTAGACCTGTTTGGCTCTCCTCCCAGTCCTGGTCTGTTCGTCGACGCTGTGTGAGAGATGTGCTCTCCCATTCAGAATGCAACTCCTGGACCTCCCTCTTATAGAGGGGAGGATTCTGTAATAAAAAATATTCTTGTATCGAGCCTGATGCAGCAGCTGCTGGTTGCACATTGCTGGAGCTTGCTCGCAATGTTGTAGTTTGTTTCTGTTTAACTACCGGTCATCTATGTTACAAGGCTTTAGGTTCTCAGAAGCATATTTAGTCTGACAGGCTTGGCACCTATAAATGTAGGAGATGTATGGCATGTCCCTATATTCATACAGGTAGACAATTTGTACATCCATGTGTGGGATTTGACATAGATGCTACCTTTTATGCTGATTGCTACACTAAAAATGTAGTATATTTTAGAATGCTTTGCCTTTTATATAGGCAAGACTAATCGACTTTTAAAGGATAGGATTTTAGAACATTTGAGGGACATCAGGAATGTTAAAGAAAGTAGAGCATTGACAATGCATGTGGAGAGAGAAGGTTTAACACATAAATTCTAATTTTTGGTGTTGGAGATTGCTTCTGCTAATAAGAGAGGGGGTAATTTGTATAATAGCACTGAAGCTATAGAACAGAAATGGATACTCTTTTTTTCAAGCTGATAAACCACCTGGTCTAGACAGTAGGGTATCCCTTAAACCTTTTCTAAGAGCTAGAGCTTTTAAGCATCAGATGTTGCAGATATGTTTTATACAGTTTTTTGTTGCATTGTATTCATCTATATGACTACATATTCACTGCATATATTTAGTTAATTTTTTATTCTTTTAGAATCAGCATTGGCATTGTAGATATAGATTTATACTCTTTTTATTATATGTATACATTATATTTCTACATGAATTTTATAAAATGGCTGAGAAGTTGTAGGATGAACTATTGTGTATTTAACATTGTTAGTATTGCTTTAATTAATTGTATTCTTTGGATTTGTCTGTCTGTATTTTTGAGTCTTTTTAAGTGTGATGTGGCTTATTGAGTTTGTTAGTCTGATGAAGCGGAGTGGATCCGTGAAAGCGCTTACTAGTCTATTTTGTTTTATTAAAGGAACCTGCTATGTGTAACCAACATGTTTTCCTTTCATATACTAGGCAATTAGTCCCCTGGTTTCCTCCACAAACAGTTGTTTCTCCTTTCATATGGGAAAGCAGTATGATGCTGTTTTTTTTTTTTGAATACACAAGCATCTACTGCTGATTCAACTGGGAAACCACCATAATGGTATTTGGCTAGGTAACTACTATGGACCTAACTATCCATTTAGTCCTTGTTGCCCCAATGGCAGTGATAATTATTCTTCCCCACAAAGCAGGAGTTCCTGTTTTCAATTTCCATATGAGGGTCAGTGCTTTCCTTTCTTGGTGAGTTATTAATGCAATATTCTCTGAAAAATTGCCAATACAAATAATTCTGCTAACTAAAATACAATACATTACTTCTAATTATTTTGAGCTGCTTCTGCTTCGGATGGAAGACCAAAGTCCCAGAACTGGTATAAGCAAGGCTTACACATTTTTATAAGACACATTATTTTTAAAGTCTAACGAGATCAAGATATAACAAAGTAGCAACATTTAAAGAAGTTTACCTTATATATGAAGCAATTCTAAATTTCTCTGACTCATTTTCAGGATGCTATCTATTTTCCTCAAAAGCAAGCAAACCTCAAAGTTTTAATCAACAATTTTCAGTGTGATGATTACACAGGTTTGAAAAGTCTGCTTATTTTAGCCTTTCTCACCTTGGGACAAACAATTCTGACAGACACTAATTTTCTCCTACCATCCAACTAGGTGTTTAACACCTCATTTCACCCTTGGAAGGTCATCTCCCTCAATACAAGGTCTGTCTTACTGATACCTTCTCTTTTTAGCTAGGCCTGAATGAACCAAGACTTTGCTGGACCAGCATCCATCACTAGCATAGCTTTTTAAGTGGCACAATATTTATTTTTGTGGTGGTTGGCAGCCATACTGGTTTCTGTAATACTGTACCCAGAAACAAGGGATGGCATTCCTGCCAGTCCTGGCTCCTGACTAGGATGTATGTGTTCATTAGCAGGCTATACCTGTCCTGTTTTTTCTACTTCAAGACTAACCACACAGCTATCCACCAGGTGGGAAATGGGTAGAATAACATGGACCACATCCTTTCAGGGGTTGTTTTGACTATTAGCTGTTCAGTCTCCATGGCTAGATCAGAGTATCTGAGCCTGGTATATGAGGCTAGCTTAGCTGGGGCACAGTCAGAACTTATTTCTTGGCAAAATAAAACTAGATGGAGAAGATACTTTAATAGTTTAGAAACATTCATTTGAATAATGTGAATATTTCTTACTAACATTGCTTTAAGCAGGTTTTTGCTGTTGAGATAAAGAAAAAATAATATTTTTCTTTTGAAATGTATTGGAAGAATATTTTTTTATTCTGCATTAGAATACTAAAAAGCCAAGAGTAAGTCATCACATTTTTTTTTTGCCTTGAGGCTACGATGAATGATAATTCATGTTGCTTTGCTAATGTATTTTTGAGTAGTTGCATGAACTGTTTCTTCTTTCTGATTAGAGATGTGTTGGCATTTCTGATGTAAATCATTAGAGTGACCGACATGTTTTTAAAATATAGCCTTTTGTTCATAAGTCACACATTTCACAAGAAAAAAGGGAGAATTACTTTAGTCATAGGAGCCAGTGCACCATTCTGTCAAATAATAGTCCATCCCCAGGATTCACAAGATGGGTTGCAAACTGGCTTAAGGACAGAACCCACAGGGTTAGAGTTGCTGGCTGGTGTCAGACTCCCCAAGCCGTCACAAGTGGTGTCCCACAGGCTCGGTCCTTGGCCCCTATGTGTTGCATCTCTATCTACTTCAGAAGTACAGGCCAACATGGGAGGACTGGCTGACAAAGTTTGATGCAGACTGCCTGCAAATAGTGTGGAAGAGGCTGAGTCGGACACACACTGATCCTTCAGAAGAGACTCGAAATGGAAACAGATAGCTGGTGCCAGAGCCTGAAGTTAGTTAAGCAAAAAAATGTATAAAAATGGGAAAAAATAAAAACAAAGGTAAACAAAGCCACCATATAGTGGCAATCCAGCACAAGAAGAGTTATCAGGGACGGGGGAGGGGCCTTAGTGGACAGTTCTTTTTCTGACTTTTGTTGAAGACTACATTGCTACAAGACAAGATGAAGACATTGATCAAGAAGGGATCTACATCCAGATCTAGTGAGGTCATTGTTTGCCAGATTGAAGAAACTAGCCTAGTATAAACCTATGAACCTATGAACCTATGAACCTATGATTCAATAAGCTTGGTGAAGGCTCCGCATGAAGCCTACACACAGTTTACATATGTGAGTGGTGGTGCGCAGTGAGTGGTAGCACGGACTAGTGTACAATGTATATTCATGCCGCTTGCCATGACTAAGGGAAATTTCGCAGATGGCAACAGTGTTGCTGGCCAGGAAACCAAGTAAGCAAATGTGGACAGCAATTCTGTTTAAAGAAGCATACCTACAGTCCACAGTTTTGCATGGAATGCCACAATGATCACCAGGGCTTCACAGATAGCTCTCAATCTGTTAGTTTAACACATCTGCACAAAGATCAACATAATGCAGGGACAATTAACCAGAAACAGGGACATATCTGACATAGATGTCACATACAAATGTGTTAGAATAAAACTCAGACATACCTTTCAACCTCTTAGAGCAAGAAAGCTGGACAAAGCCATAAACAAAGGGTCAGAAATATGGACAGAATCTAATACTGCTCTTACAAACCTATAAAGTTGATAGAATAATAGGCTTTACAATAGCACTAATTTTTTGAAGAGCATGAAGTTTGAAACTCAAATGTCTGTCATTATTTTCTGACTTCAATCCACAATGACATGCCAATGATTTGCCAGAAAACCAAAATATTATGAGGAAAGGATCACAAATATGAGACAAAACCTGGATATTCTTAACAAATCAGGACAGTTGAGAGGTATGAACTCAAATGTATGTAATATTGAGTCATATCAGTCCTGAGATCATCCCAGTGATATAGCAGAAAGCCACAAATCAGATAAGGAACACATCTGGACATCTTGGAAATATCTGGATATAGTCCAAACACAGTACAGAACAGTGTATCTACAGTGCAGAGTATTGCTATGTTAATACCATTCCTGGAATTCTGTACTAAATTCATGTAAATGATATGCAACAGGACATGGGCTGCCATGTAAAATGAGCACTCAGGGGAATTGTATGCATTGAATAGTAACACACAGCTGAATTGTAGGAAGGAACACAAGAAAGAGGACAGGTGAAACAACCTAATTACAGCAGATAAAGGCATGTCAATGGAAGATGGTTGTAGCAGCAACACCACTCACATATCTATATGGTACAGTAGGGACTGTACAGTGAATATGTGTTTTATGTGACTGTCACACAAGTTGACATAACAATGGGGAGGATATCTGCATGAGATACAGTAAGCATCCTTACATGAATACTGCAGAGGACATCTATCAGAGATCTGACATACAGTTGGTGAAGCTGTGCAAACTGATATGCCTGAATATGAGTGCACTCTCCGCTGAGGTCTCCAGCAAGGTAGGCACAGGTAAAGGCTCATGGAAAACATTAAAACAAAATCACAATTGTGGACAATATCAGAATAATACCACTAGTAATCCCATCCCTCTGACATAACATATGTCATTTAGAATGATAAGAGATGAGTCTGCACACACACTTGAACAATTATTATGATATATCCATACTCTATGAGGGTAACCACATACACTGTCCTGGCACTGTAACATCTGCTGGAGGTGTTAGGAGGGACACTGCTATATCTGCATGTGACAGTATGAGCAATACAGGCTAGGTGACTGGTGTGCATGGCATAGTGTGTGTGTGTGTGTGTGTGTGTGTGTGTGTGTGTGTGTGTGTGTGTGTGTGTGTGTGTGTGTGTGTGTGTGTGTGTGTGTGTGTGTGTGTGTGTGTCTGTGTGTGTGTGTGTGTATGTATGTATATATATATATATATATATATATATATATATATATATATATATATGGTACAATCCACACTGTCACAAATGATATACATGTCACTTATGTTGTCAAACACCCATGTATGTAGTTTGTGCATCAGCAGAACAGATATGCATGCATTTGGTGTAACAACTTGATTGGTGTTCTGCACCTTCACACAGTCATGTATATTCCACAAAAAGAATGTCTAGGTATGGCCAATAAGCTGTATGACAGTGCACTGTGACAAAGGTGGTGCACTTCAGTTACACATCACTGGAAGATGTATATGGAGGAGTATGAAGAAGGGTGTAGTGTACTCAGTTATTGGTGTGAATGAAGTTTGGGAACTATGAAGGTATTCTGACCTCTGATGTGGATGTCCTTCACACACCCAGTACTTGTGTTACATTCAATGAGTAGGCAGCACTGTGGTCACATGCTGGTGGGCAATGATGCATTGTTTGCTTTAAGGTTTAGTCTATGAGTCTGGCACCAATCATTTGTCTGTGTCAGCCCTTCTGTAAAATGTTACAATCATTGTGGGACTCTATATGAGTGCATCCAGTTAACAGTCATCTGCAAACTTGGAAAACCACAGGCCATCTACTGTTGCCTGCACTTCAGGGGAATTAGTTTCCAGATAGTTGAGGGCCCAGCACAGATCTTTGTGGTATTTCACTGGTAAGTGGGCTAGTGCAAGAGGTGCAGTCCCCAACTTTGAGACTGTGTGTTCTTTCGGTGAGTCAGTTGGCTATCTAATCTAGTACTGTATGGCCTAAATCCCAGTTGGGAGATCTTCACTCTGAGACATAAATAGGGGATAGTGTCAAAGGCCTTGGATAAATCAGCATAAGTGATATATTCTGTTATCCCCCATCCAGGTCTTTGGGGTCAGTATCAAAAATGTCCACAAGGTTCAACAAGCAAGAGCTACCCTTGACAAAAACAATATGGATCAGGTCAAGTGTGTCAAGGGTCACTTATGTCTCTGAGGATAAGGTCCATGCTGATTCCTTCCCTGGCCTTGCAGATATGGCTATTTAGGCTGATTGGTCAGTACTTGTAGTTCTGCAGGTTACCAAGTTGATGTGCATTGCATATCACACAAGATGTATTACTTTTTGTAGTGTAGGTGATATATGTGCGAAAAAAGTACTGAGACATCAGGGTTGCAGTGCTTGGGGGGTACAACATATGGCTGTATTGTAATTATGTAACATATTGTTAGATAGGGCCTTCAGTTTGTAATGTTTCCACATGTAGTCTCATGTCATAGACAGGAAATGGACAGTAAATAACAGTAATATATAATATTTTTCCATAGAGCGGTGAGCAGCAGGTTTCCGCGATGGTTGTCAAAGTGTATACACAAGTGGGATACACATGTTTGTGCATAACTATGTGGTGCGCAAACATCAGATGCAGTGCTAAACTCTGATAGTTAGTATTGAGTCTGTGCAACACACCTGTTGCTTAATTGACTCTGTGGCAGCACATGTTAATGCATTGATAGATTCCTTGTTTGACCCAGATAGTATTGGGCTTGAATCCAGGTCTATCAAAGACTTTTAAATACTTTTATTTAAACATTGATAATGCAATAACATGAATTCTTTATAGTACATGTGTAGCTCTGTGTTGGCACAGCACAGAGAGGTTATGTGGCATTGTGCAGAGGGAACCACATCATTTTGCCACCACTCAAGGTTGCTGCTCATTGGTGTGCAAAGTGCACCTCCATGCAACATGGAGCCCAAAATGTGAAGGGATCCATTGCTTTTGCAGCAACTTATGTGTGTTTTGTGTGATTCCTTTTTTTGATCAGACTAAAGTAGGGAAAATGTACTAGATAGGAATGTGGTGAAATGGGGAGCAAGCAGGGGGAAGAACAAAAATATGTGCAGAACATTATCTGAATTTGGACAGTACCTCAAGCGAGAGAGGGATGACAACAACACAATCATGTTGTATAGCCAATTGGACTGAATCAAATTTGTCAAGAAGAATTGTGCGATTTTTTTTTTTTTTTTGTGGCACATGTGCCCATTTTTTTATTTGCGAGAGAGAGGGGAATGTTGAGGAAGGGACCTAGGTATGTCTGAGTTAGGTAAGTTGGGTAGGTGAGGAAGCAATTGCAGACAGACTAGTCAAACAAGACAAGAGACATGGAAAGTGATGAACACAAAAGATTGTGGGCACCATGATTGGGGTGAGGGTGGGGAATACCCAGGATCACTGCCATAAAGCTTGGTGACAGTGAGAATCGAGTCCTCAAATTTTGAACTGTCATCACTGTCACCTTACTCTGCAGGTGGCTGTAGTGCTTGACATCTCCTCCTAGTATGCAACATGTGGGAGAGCAGCCTCTCTAGCTGGCAGAGGCATGCATCAATGCTGCAACCATCACCCTATGCACCATTCCTGGCAACTCACTGCACATGATAAAACCACCACCTCTGCCATTGCTTCCATAGGGTACTTCTGGACCAGCCTCCTGGACAGGACTACCTGAGGGTGCAGGTAATGCAAGAGCAGCAGAGTTAGTGCTGCCAGGTTAGCTCCCAGATGTGTTGGGAATTGGTGCTGGAGCCGGTGGAGTGGGAGCAGGCTGATCCAATGAGGATGGCCTACCTCCCTGTCCTGTGGAGCATTTAGTGAATTGGATGACATGGACACATTTTGACAACACATAATAAAAATAAAAAACAATAAAAAAAATAAATAAAATAAAATCTGGGCATCTTGGGGCAATGCAGCAATTGCCTCATGTACACAGACAACCCTATCCTCCTACCACCCAACACAACAACCAGTGAAAGCTCTCTTTATCCCAAGACTGGACTAGACAGTCAAGAGGAGAAGGTAAATACTTGCACCACACCACACTCATCACATAGTCCCTTAAAACCTACACAACCAAAACACACACATGGCAACACAAAACACACACCTACATTCATGGAGGCTCTCAATAAAAATCTGCTCAAGCAACAGAGACCTCCAAAGCAGAAACACATGCAACCTCCACCACCCCCCGAGTCTATATTATAACATTGAAGTCTGACAACTTTGAATGTTATAATATTGAACCCAGTAGAGCAAACACTGGAAATAGCAAAGCCTCAGAACACCGAATGCTTTTCTAGGAAAGTATTTGGTGGGCCGTTTCCGCAGCTTCGCTATTTCCTTTACTGTGGAGCAAAGGTTACGGACCGGGTTAAGGTAAGTGTGCGAACGAAGGTGAGTGTGGGATTGGGCGTGGGTTAGGTGAGTTAGGGTTAGGGTGTGAGTCAGGCAAGTGTGCGATTGTGTGGATGTGAGGGTTAGGGTGGGGTAGGTGAGTTAGGGTTAGGGAGTGGGTAAGGTGAGTGTGCGATAGTGATGGACCTTAGAGTTGGGTTAAGGTAAGTGGATAGCTAGTGGTGTATGTATGACTTAGTGTAGGGTTTTGTGAAGTGTGTGAGTGTGTGTGTGTGTGTGTGGATTATTTATTTTGGTGTGCTTGTGTTGTGTGTATATTTGTTGGAACAGCAAATTGTTTCCCTGGGAAAAAAATCCACTATTCTGACTGTTTGGTTTTCTGGTGTTTCGCTCTACTGGGTTCGATATTATAACATTCGATGCTGTAAGACTTCGATGTTATAATATAGACCCCACCCACCAACAACAACCCAAATGACACATAGCCCACAAACTCAGTGTGCCACTCAACCACAGCCCATAAGGCATAACAACGTACCCAACACTCTAGTCATAGGTGACTCTATAGTCAGGTACACTGATGTTCCACTCACCAGGCTAAACAAGGAGATAGTTACTGTCAGCTGCCTGTCAGGTGCCAGGATCTGCCACTTAATGCATGCACTCAGGTCACTCCACAACAAGTACAAATATGACTTTGTTATTGTCCACGTTGGCATGAATGACCTGAGATGTACCTCCCTGCACTATATGAAATGAGACATGGAGGAGCTCTCCGATCTTGTAGCCCAGGCAGGTATGACCATACCCCTGAGTAGCATCCTGCCATCACCCAGAATGATACCACAGTACAAGGACAAAATGATTGACTTCAGCAATTGTCTAAGCTTCTGGTGTCATTCTTAGGGGATCCAGTATCTGTCTGCCTGGGATGACATGATCGACAGACCATGATGCTTTTCCAGAGATGGCCTGCACCTGTTACCCTTGGGATTCCAGATACTGGCTAAGGCTCCTGCCACCCCTATAGTGCCTTTTTTAGGAAAGGTTGAAATGACAAATTCACCACCATAACAGGTACAAGCAAGCAAAATCTGAGGGTAATGCTACTCAATGCTAGAAGTCTGAGCATCAAAATGCATTCACTCAAGGCACTCCTTAAAATGGAGAACATCGACATCTATGCACTGACAGAGACCTGGTTCAAGGCTCCAGTGAGCACCCCTGCATTACCAAGCTATAATTCATACCACACCTTTCGGCCACCTAACCTGGACTGAAACACTAAAGGTGGAGGCGTGTCCATATTCATTAAGGATATCCACAGCTCCAGGCTAGTTGCTCAGCATAATGCATCTGAGATTATCCAAGTACAACTAACTCTGGGCAAGACCGCAATCCAAATTTGAACTTGCTACAGATCCCTCATCATGCCCCAGAATTCTCACTCCTCATTCCTTGATACATTGGAAAATATTAGGGTACAACCCAACAAACTAAAAATGGGTGATTTCAACTATCCCACCATTAACTGGGAAAACATCTCATGTAGCAACTCTTTTGCTCAACATTTTCTGGAATACATAAATTCCAGCCCCTTGGATCAACTTATCCACACCCCCACCAGGGGCAGCAATATCCTAGACCTGGTCATTACCAACATGGGTGACCGGTGTTCCACATCAGAGGTCAATTCCTCATTGATCAGATCCGACCACAAGCTAATCAGCCTAGACATCCACATCCCACCCCCACCCCCCCATTAGGGAAACCACCGTAAAAAATGTCTCCAAAGCCAACTTAACACTTCTTAAGACAGAAGTGGCAAACTTCACCACACCCATGTAGATGGACAATAGAGTTACGATTGCTGAATCCTACACGATTGCACTTTATAATCACTTACACGAGTGCATGGATCATGCTATCCTTAACAGAACCAAGATGCTATCCTCCAAAAAAAAAAAGGAAGCCAATCTGGTGGTTCCCTGCCATAAACAAACTCTACAACAGAAGAAAGAAACTGTTGCAAAACAAAGTAAAATCCCATGACTGGAAGAACTCCCTGGTCAGCTTCAGTAAGAAGCTGAGATCCCTCATAAAATCCTCGAAAGCTAGTTATGACAACAAAATCGCCACTGATTCTAAAGACAACCACAAAGCATTCTATAGCTATTTCAAGAATCTCAGTGGCAACACTCAGATCTCCTCTGAGTTACAGCACAATGGCACTATATATACAGAACCAATTGATATTGCCAACATCCTGGCAGATAGGTTCAGTGCTAACTTTGCCCCCCTCACTCCCTAAAGGGCCCATCTCTATACCAGAAGAATGCAAATTTCCTGTAATCATGGCTGCACAGGTAAAATCCACACTCTCCAAAGCCAAGAACACAGCATCCATGAGACCTGACAACATCCTAGGCTGTGTTCTACATGAACTACAGAACGAACTGGCACCCCACCTAATCACCATGTTGAATCATAGCCTCACCTCAGGCTTTGTGCCCACTGAATGGTGCACAGTGACAGTTATCCCACTCCACAAAGGGGGAGCCACCACAGACCCCAGGAACTACCACCACATTATCCTAATGAGCCTGGTCTGCAAGGCCATGGAACGTATCATCATGGAACTTATATACAAAGATACTGGTAATCTCCAAACTCTGGACCTCACCCAGTTCAGGTTTGTAAAAGGCAGATCATGTCTCCTAAACCTGATTGACTTCTTTGAAGCAGTCACCAAAGCCGTAGATGAGGGTAAGGTGGTTCACACAGCCTACCTAGATCTCACCAAGGCTTTTGACACCATCCCCTACTCTGGAATTATAGATAAACTCAGTAAATTAGGAATAAATCCCTATGTCACAAGATGGGTTGCCAACTGGCTCACTGACAGAACCCACACTGTGAAAGTAGCAGACTCCAAATCCGACTTCAGACCAGTGATAAGTGAAGTACCACAGGGTTCAGTCTTGGGTCCTCTCCTGCTTGGTATCTAGTTTTCTGAAGTACAGGCTAAAACAGAAGGTCTTTGGCTAACAAAGTTCACATCTGACTGCAAACTAGGAGCCATAATTGAAACTCCTAACGATGTGGACATCCTACAAAAGGGCCTCACTGAGACAGAGGCCTGGTGTCAAAGCCATGGCTTCAAGCTCAATGCCACAAAGTGTGTTGTCATCCCCTTTGATAAAATCTCTGTACCCATGAGCTACCACATTGGTGGTAGTCTACTTAACACCGAAAGTGTGATGTGAGACCATGGGACACAGGTGGACAGTAGTCTCTCCTTTGATAATCACATCACCACAGTAGTTAGGAAATCCTTCTACATGGCACACCTCATCACAAAAGGTTTCTCATCCAGGAAAAAGAGGTCATTATTCCCCTCTACTCGTCACTCATTAGACCCATTATAGAGTACAATGTCCCTTTTGGTATGTACCTCACAAGACGTATACAACAACTGGAAAGGCCACAGAAATACCTCACAAAGAGGTTTACCAGCTTCAAACAGATGCCCTATGCAGACCGTCTCAAAAAACTCCAGCTTTACTCTGTTGCATATTGCCTACTCAGAGGCGATCTATGCCTAACATACAAAGCTAAGTCAAACCTAGAGCTGTTGGACATGCTCCATTTAAAGAATTCGCAATCCCTCCGAGCTACACGCTCTAGGGACCTAAACCTTGTCACCACAATAAACAGAACATGCTAGAGGGATAGATTCCTGTCCCAGCGACTTCCCATACTCTGGAACAAACTACCTATCTATATCAAAAAAAGCTCCTCATTAGCACTCTTCAAGAAGAATCTTGATGATTGGATGGAAATAGGAAATTCACCCCAGGGATCACCTCTGTGGCTCTGCTCGACAGGGGCACAGGAAAATAATTTTCTTGGGTGGTGAAAGCCAGGGTACCTTTTTGGCTAGGCTTGTATAGGCCCTAGGGCCTATAGCCTAGTATCTCCCTATGAACCTATAAAAATAACATAAAATTATTTTTAACAATAAAATAAAATAAAAATAAAAGAAAAAATATTTATAAAATAAAATAAAATAATAAAATATAAAAGATATTTTTAAAATAAAATAAAATAAAAATAAAGAAAATAAAAAGGGAGATAAGGGTTGCGGTGAGAGAAAAAAGAGATAAGATTAATACCATCATATGTGACATACAATGCATTCATGCAATTAGACAACTCCATTATTGTAAGTTTTACATTTATGACTCCCTCCTAACAGATACACACTATACTACAGATTGCTGCAAATAATCCTTGAAATGTGAATATATTGCACATGTGTGTGTTCCAGTTAAACAGATTACAATTCACAGTGGGGCATTTGTGCCACTGGTATAGAGGTTTTAATTTAATGTAAATAGTATTGAAGAAATAACAGTGTGGTATAGATGGACTCTTACAACTGGTTTGCACTACAGACTAATGCATGTATACTTGCATTTACAGTTGGGATATACATCCTTAATTTGATACAACTCTGTAAAATACCAAAAAATCTGTTTTTAACTTTTAATGCTAAAATAACATTTCTCTTCTGCTGCATACATACCACTTGCTTCCCTCAGTCTCTCTAATTAGCCCCATGGGTCTGGACATTAAACTCCCAATCACTGGCAGCTGGAGAAACAAAGAACAGAACAGAAGAATATTATGCATACCAGTCTTGCCTATACTCACCTCTCTAAATCTTACAAGTACTGTGTTAAGTTGATGCTTACAAAGATGTGGGATGTACTTGGTCCTAAATGCAAGGGTTGAGAGTATCCCTCTTCCTCCTGTGTAGGTCATTAAAATGATGCCTACATTGCTCTACTGTGTGTCATATACCACTGGCACTGGATACAGCCTGGGCTAAACTATGCCATGCCTCAGACTTGTACTGAGAGCCAGAATAGTCCCCCTGCAGAAGCCTTTGGGTGTGGTGCTTTACTAGGAGTCCAATAAATATCCTGGACTCCTGAACACCCCACCACTGTGCCCTAATGCTGGCACCTTACCTACTAACACCAGCCATGTTTATCTACCAGCAGATCTAAAGCAATGGAGACTAGGCATTCCTGCCAATTCCAGTTACCACATTTATTGGAGTGCGCACAACTACACAATGCATTTGTGTGATGGTGCACAGAGAGCAACTGTGCCAATCAGTGAGGAATGAAATAATTGTAATTGGAAGATTAATCTAATAACACAATAATAGTGTCTCATCCCTCATACGTATAAATAAGATCAGCTCCACTATCTCAAGTGTTATAACTGAGAGTGTATGGAATATCCTGTATTAGAACTCAAAACCCTGTGTATGGCAGTCCTACACTTACACCTTTTGCTACAAAAAAGTTGAAATAACAGTTGTCCATGTTTCAGTTCATTGCTAGCAATTCTACTGTCACAACATTAAAAAAAGCTACACACTCTGTACTAGAATTCAAGACCATCTGTATTTCAGCCCTACACTTGGACCTACTGCCACAGGACTAATTACATGATATTCCATAACTTAATAATCATTCTTAAATTCTCTCTAAGTGCCATGCAACTTAGTGGGTTTGCATGGTGCCCGATAGAATTAAATGAATGTATCTGGTTTCTATTTTTGGCTGTCTGGGTGCTGTTTGCTTCCTACGTGGTCCAGTTGTCCAGTGTATGCACTGCCATGCTTTGCACAAATGTGATAAGCACAGCCAAACCCACCATTTATTTCCTCCATTCCCATGATTGTGCTATGAACTGCATCATACAAACACTGGCCAGAAAAAAAAGACAGAAAAGGGAAAAAGGGACAAGAAGTTAAAATGAGGAAAACTCAGTATATGATATACACACTAGACAATGATGGTTCCCATGACCTATGTTTACATAGATCTGGATTGAACTCTGACTCCAGTGAGCCTTCAGAACCGAGTATGGGTGTCTTATCCCTCTTTGCCACAGCTTTGCAGCAATGAACTGAAATCATTCTGCACCCAACCAACTGCAACATCATCTACAGTAATATAAACCATACAACTATTATTAGTACATTTATTATTTTAGGATGCAGTGCACTTACTGATTACACAACCTGTTATGATCATTGCTTGCAAATATATAACTCTGTCTCACCTCTCTGCATTTGTTGGTCATTCTTCAGTTATCTGACCAGTAATCTGAGACATGTAGTCTGTAAGACATTTTATATCATTGGTGTTAAAATGTGTGAGAATATTTAGTGGAAATAATAACATATGCAATTGCTATCAAATGAAGGGCAGGTTGGATGTTAAGGAACACAACCTGTGAATTGTGTGCTGCTTACTTACATTTTCAACTTTACATCTAACTCTTTGTAGCTCTAACCTGACACACCCACTGGATTTAAGGCAGCCTGTATTGCTGTTGTTTTCATTCTCTCAACCAGTAATCATTCACGGTTACAATACACTGAAAACACAAACTGCGGGAGTGTCGTACTATGTTTATATCCCATTCATGAATCCAAGTATTTGGGATTCAGCAATTCTAATAAGTTCACACTTCATTTGCATCTTCACCATACCCTATGCAGGTGATAATTACTGTGCCATATCCCTGTTTATCTTCTGGATGCAGGGATAGATAAGCTTTGTGATTGATGCTAAGTGTGCAATGCTGACTTTGTGCTTAGTATATCTGCATTTGTGGTATTGAAACAGGTTATTGTACCTTTGACTTATATTCACATTGGAAAGTGAGACAGTTGATAGCATCAACATTTCCCAACTTTATTGTGAATGATCTTGTGAGGGTTTTGCACTCAAAAACTGCAATGCTTATCATTACTTTCTAACTTCTGTCTTTAATGATTTTCCAGTATAAAACTATGGTGCTAAAGTGAGGGTATGCAGTGATCCTCAGTTCTTTTGAGAGTCATGACTGTGTGAATCTTTGATGCCTGAAGCCTACTACTTAATAATGAACACATATAAGTCAAATAGGTCTCTGCTATCACATGTTAAGGTACTTTCTGTACAAATCTCACACCTTTACTTGCTTACAGTACCATGGTAATGAAATACAAGGATATGCCTCTCATTAATATTATTAAACAGTACACTCCAAATTCAGGACTTACCTTGTAAATGCAGCAGGTGCCACAGTGTTAGTTCAGGGCTGACTCTGTCTGAAGCAGGCAGTACACAGTCAATAAATGGGGAGGTAAAGGTTGTGAGAGTTGCCTGGCATCAATGTTACTACATGTATATGAATAAGAGGAAGGTTTTAGGCCGCTAGGTGGTAAATGAGTGTACTATGCATAGCCAATGCAAGGGCATATCGAGCATGTCTATGTTTGTCTACATCCGCAACAGCTGGTGGTTCCCTCTCTGACTCCTCATCTACCTGTGGTTACAGAGACCTTGGCATTGCTGGCAGGATGTGTGCTGCTTCCCCTTGCTGGTCCTGCTGAAGCTGTTTTCGCAGGATGATGTTGTGTAGCATGGCACATATTGTGAATATTTTTTGTGCATGTCCATAGATTGTACTGCAGGGCTCCACCAGATATATCTAGGTACCGGAACCATGTCTTCAGCAGCCCAGGTACATGCTCTGTGACATTTCTGGTTTGAGCATGTGCCTCATTATGGCATTCAATGGATGTGTGTACATTTCTGATGAGTGTAATCAGCCATCGTTCCAGTGCATAACCTGCATCCCCCAGTAAATGACCTTGTGGGATATTCCCCCTAGTGAACATCCGGTACATTTGGGAGGTGTGGTAGATATGTGAGTCATGGTAACTGCCAGGGTTGCCAGCACACATATTCAAGATGATTACCTTGGCATTTCACACAACGCGGCAGTTAATAGAGTGGTACCCCTTTCTGTTTATGTAAGAGCCTATCCTATTCCATATACACACTAGAGAATGATGGTTCACATGACATATGTTTACATAGATCTGGATTTGAACTCTGACTCTAGTGAGCCTTCAGAACACAGGATGGTTGTCTTATCCCTCTTTGCCACAGCTTTGCAGCAATGAACTGAAATCATTCTGCACCCAACCAACTGCAAAGTCATCTACAGTAATATAAACCATACAGCTGTTATTAGTACATTTATTATTTTTGGATGTAGTGCACTTACTGATCACACAACCTGTTATGATCATTGCTTGCAAATACACAACTCTGTCTCACCTCTCTGCATTTGTTGGTCATTCTTCAGTTATCTGACCAGTAATCTGAGACATATGGTCTGTAAGCCATTTTATATCATTGGCGTTACAATGTGTGAGGATATTTACTGGAAATAATAACAAATGCACTTGCTATGAAATGAAGGGCAGGTTGGATGTTAAGGAACACAACCTGTGAATTGTGTGCTGCTTACTTACATTTCCAACTTTACATCTAACACTTTGTAGCTCTAACCTGCCACATTCACTGGATTTAAGGTAGCCTGTGTTGCTGTTGTTTTTATTCCCTCAACTAGTAATCATTCACAGTTAAAATACATTGAAAACAAACACTGAGGGAGTGTCATACTATGTTTATACCCCCTTCATGAATCCAAGTATTTTCAGCAATTGTAATTGGTTCACACTTCATTTGCATCTTCACCATGCTAACAACCCTGAATCTACACCATTATAAAAAGACAAATGTGTAACTAGGCAAACTGATGGTGAGGAGACTTGTTTATGTAAACAAGACTGAACATATGCTACGTCTTTGGGATATATCTGCACAGAGGATTATTGAACTTCAGAAAGTATGCTTGCATTTTGTCAGCTACATACTGCATATGCTGAAATGTACCTAAGAAACATATCAAGCAAAGGCTGTTACACTTTTATCTGTATGCCTTACTTAGAAGTGTACTGTTGCCATGAGCATGTTTGTCAAGGCATTTCACAGATAACATGATTGCCAATACCTTAAAATGGAATGCGCTGTGATAAATATGTAGTATTGTTTCAGGGACAGGTCCTCAATTAGTACTTTTAGCATTTCAGTGATAGCTTGTTAGCAAAATGTGGCATTTGCCTGTTCTATTGGGGGTGGTGCTGTATTACTGCTATGGCACAAACAAGGATATTTTGCTATTGTTACTCTCCTTTTTTTGCTGCCAGCCTATTGTTTGTATTTTACATCTCTAGACTGATTTACATTTCTCCAGTGGGTAATACAGAGAGGTTACTGTTTAATCTGGGAACAGTTATTTTGGAGTTATGCAATACTTATGCGTATTATCCTTCTGTTGTCGATACCTATGTGTATTATCCTTCTGTTGTCTTTTAGGACACTTAAGAGTGTGTCACCCAGGAGTGTCAGTCCTTGTAAACCCCCTTTACCGATGCTGAGAATCAGGTGATAGTGGATGCCTTTCGGCAACATTGCGCCTTCCTGCTTGAAAGGGGACAGGGAGATATGGTACACAGAATGCAAATTTGGTGCCATATTGTGGATGACGTGAATGCCGTAGGTGGCCATTTCAGCACATATGAGTAGGTGCACAGCAGAGGCAGTGACATGATCACACCTGCGCAGAAAAGAACAGCTGCAGTTCATCATGTCCGGCTGGTTACTGGAGAGAACTTCCTATGTAGACACCATTAACATCAAATGAAGAGTTATGGGCCATTGTCAGGGATCCAGACTGCTCCCAGGAGAGTGCAGAACAGCATGTACTGGACATTGGTGCCACAGTGTTAGGGACTGCAAGCATGTCCTAAGGATCTTCAGGTAGGCTTTGTTATCTCAACAGTTGTTGAATACTGTTGTATAGTAAAACAATTGAAATCAATACTTTAATATGTCACAAGACTTTTTTGAAGGGAGATTGAAGATTGCTACAGTTAATGATATATTCTGATTGATTAGCTTAGGTTGAAGTTGTCAACCAAGGTATTGTTGAAAGTATAGTTAATGGACATATAAAGGGGTGCAAGTAATACCTCCTGTGTCACTGTTAATTGTGATGTTGTGGATTTTACCTTTTGCTTAACTTCTTCCAGGACCATCTGACTTGCAGAGAAGAACACCATCTGCAGATAGTAAGCCAAATATGTTTATGTCAGCACTGCTGAGCAATTTAAATAAATATTTTAGTGTGTGATGTTGATGTCAGGCCTGTTGTGTGTATTGCTGTACTATCTGCAATAGTGGCACCACTGTTAGCTTGTTAGCATATATTTTGCTGTAGTAGTCTAGGTACTCATTGTTTCCTGTGTATGTTGCTTTTCATCACAGCTGATCATGATAGGGGGGGGTGTGGGACCTCTGCCACCTGATGTCAGAGTATTAGCAGACTCTGATGATGTTGATGATGATGGCCTAGCAGAAGGACAGTTGGGGGTCCAGAGAGTGAATCTGACACAGAGGTTGACATACACCCCTCCTTTGCAATTCCATCGGACATAGCCAGTAGGCCTATGCCTACCCAGACCACTGAGGCCACAGATATTGCATAGGTGGCGGGAGAGACAATCAATCAGGGAAGTGTATGTTCCGCAGCTTTATTCCTTCTTGACTCTGGACATAGCCAACGTATGGGTGAGGTGCCATGCAGGAGGGCTATTACAGGTGCTCAAAGGAGGCCTGCTGTGTCTCCTCTACCTGCTCCAGGTGTCTCTTCCCATGCCACTCATTATGTATCTAGGGCCATCATGGAAGCACCCGCTTATTCCCATAGGTGGTCCAAACAAATTCTCAGGGCTGTAGATGTGGCACAGGGTGACATGTGTGACTCCCTCCACCATGTTGCCACTTCAATGGATTGGATGGATGACACATTGGAACGTGGGGTATGTATGATGGAACAAGGGGCATCTGTCATGGAATGAGTGTTGTCTGTGAAGGAATTTCTGCTGGAAATGCCATTCTCATGGGTGTAGATCAACCAGATCATCTGCTGTTACCCAATGTGGCCATGCCTGATCATGCCCCCATAGTGGCAGTAGTTTCACTACTCCATCAGTGGGTGAGCTGTCCATACCCAGATGTGGCAGGCCATGGGGTCATGGTCCTGGGTATCCCTGTGAAGGGAGCTTGTCCAGCAGACATTAGTCATATTCAGGTATCAGCAGTGTGTCTGACCATGGGTGTGGGCGTGCCATTGCAACTTCTGGCACAGCCCGTTCTTGTGTTTGAGGATGACAAAAATGAACTTCCACCACAACCATGCATGGCTCACACCTGTCTGACATACCAAGATGTAGAATTAGCACAAAGTTTGGCTGTGTTCACACACACAACAGTTACATAGTTCAGCAGTGCAGCTTAAAACTCATTTTGTCTCACTGGCCATTTGCTGGTTTATCCAAATGTCTAACTGATTCTCTTTCTTACTCACACACACTCACCAAGCTTTTGTGTCTGCCTAGGCTTCCTGCCTTGCCAACACACACACACACACACACACACACACACACACACACACACACACACACACACACACACACACACACACACACTCACACAATACCCTATGCAGGTGATAATTACTGTGCCATATCCCTGTTTATCTTCTGGATGCAGGGATAGATAAGCTTTGTGATTGATGCTAAGTGTGCAATGCTGACTTTGTGCTTAGTATATCTGCAGTTGTGGTATTGAAACAGGTTATTGTACCTTTGACTTATATTCACATTGGAAAGTGAGACAGTTGATAGCATCAACATTTCCCAACTTTATTGTGAATGATCTTGTGAGGGTTTTGCACTCAAAAACTGCAATGCTTATCATTACTTTCTAACTTCTGTCTTTAATGATTTTCCAGTATAAAACTATGGTGCTAAAGTGAGGGTATGCAGTGATCCTCAGTTCTTTTGAGAGTCATGACTGTGTGAATCTTTGATGCCTGAAGCCTACTACTTAATAATGAACACATATAAGTCAAATAGGTCTCTGCTATCACATGTTAAGGTACTTTCTGTACAAATCTCACACCTTTACTTGCTTACAGTACCATGGTAATGAAATACAAGGATATGCCTCTCATTAATATTATTAAACAGTACACTCCAGATTCAGGACTTACCTTGTAAATGCAGCAGGTGCCACAGTGTTAGTTCAGGGCTGACTCTGTCTGAAGCAGGCAGTACACAGTCAATAAATGGGGAGGTAAAGGTTGTGAGAGTTGCCTGGCATCAATGTTACTACATGTATATGAATAAGAGGAAGGTTTTAGGCCGCTAGGTGGTAAATGAGTGTACTATGCATAGCCAATGCAAGGGCATATCGAGCATGTCTATGTTTGTCTACATCCACAACAGCTGGTGGTTCCCTCTCTGACTCCTCATCTACCTGTGGTTACAGAGACCTTGGCATTGCTGGCAGGATGTGTGCTGCTTCCCCTTGCTGGTCCTGCTGAAGCTGTTTTCGCAGGATGATGTTGTGTAGCATGGCACATATTGTGAATATTTTTTGTGCATGTCCATAGATTGTACTGCAGGGCTCCACCAGATATATCTAGGTACCGGAACCATGTCTTCAGCAGCCCAGGTACATGCTCTGTGACATTTCTGGTTTGAGCATGTGCCTCATTATGGCATTCAATGGATGTGTGTACATTTCTGATGGGTGTAATCAGCCATCGTTCCAGTGCATAACCTGCATCCCCAAGTAAATGACCCTGTGGGATATTCCCCCTAGTGAACATCCGATACATTTGGGAGGTGTGGTAGATATGTGAGTCGTGGTAACTGCCAGAGTTGCCAGCACACATATTCAAGATGATTACCTTCGCATTTCACACAACGCGGCAGTTAATAGAGTGGTACCCCTTTCTGTTTATGTAAGAGCCTATCCTATTCCATATACACACTAGAGAATGATGGTTCACATGACATATGTTTACATAGATCTGGATTTGAACTCTGACTCTAGTGAGCCTTCAGAACACAGGATGGTTGTCTTATCCCTCTTTGCCACAGCTTTGCAGCAATGAACTGAAATCATTCTGCACCCAACCAACTGCAAAGTCATCTACAGTAATATAAACCATACAGCTGTTATTAGTACATTTATTATTTTTGGATGTAGTGCACTTACTGATCACACAACCTGTTATGATCATTGCTTGCAAATACACAACTCTGTCTCACCTCTCTGCATTTGTTGGTCATTCTTCAGTTATCTGACCAGTAATCTGAGACATATGGTCTGTAAGCCATTTTTATATCATTGGCGTTACAATGTGTGAGGATATTTACTGGAAATAATAACAAATGCACTTGCTATGAAATGAAGGGCAGGTTGGATGTTAAGGAACACAACCTGTGAATTGTGTGCTGCTTACTTACATTTCCAACTTTACATCTAACACTTTGTAGCTCTAACCTGCCACATTCACTGGATTTAAGGTAGCCTGTGTTGCTGTTGTTTTTATTCCCTCAACTAGTAATCATTCACAGTTAAAATACATTGAAAACAAACACTGAGGGAGTGTCATACTATGTTTATACCCCCTTCATGAATCCAAGTATTTTCAGCAATTGTAATTGGTTCACACTTCATTTGCATCTTCACCATGCTAACAACCCTGAATCTACACCATTATAAAAAGACAAATGTGTAACTAGGCAAACTGATGGTAAGGAGACTTGTTTATGTAAAGAAGACTGAACATATGCTACGTCTTTGGGATATATCTGCACAGAGGATTATTGAACTTCAGAAAGTATGCTTGCATTTTGTCAGCTACATACTGCATATGCTGAAATGTACCTAAGAAACATATCAAGCAAAGGCTGTTACACTTTTATCTGTATGCCTTACTTAGAAGTGTACTGTTGCCATGAGCATGTTTGTCAAGGCATTTCACAGATAACATGATTGCCAATACCTTAAAATGGAATGCGCTGTGATAAATATGTAGTATTGTTTCAGGGACAGGTCCTCAATTAGTACTTTTAGCATTTCAGTGATAGCTTGTTAGCAAAATGTGGCATTTGCCTGTTCTATTGGGGGTGGTGCTGTATTACTGCTATGGCACAAACAAGGATATTTTGCTATTGTTACTCTCCTTTTTTTGCTGCCAGCCTATTGTTTGTATTTTACATCTCTAGACTGATTTACATTTCTCCAGTGGGTAATACAGAGAGGTTACTGTTTAATCTGGGAACAGTTATTTTGGAGTTATGCAATACTTATGCATATTATCCTTCTGTTGTCGATACCTATGTGTGTTATCCTTCTGTTGTCTTTTAGGACACTTAAGAGTGTGTCACCCAGGAGTGTCAGTCCTTGTAAACCCCCCTTTACCGATGCTGAGAATCAGGTGATAGTGGATGCCTTTCGGCAACATTGCGCCTTCCTGCTTGAAAGGGGACAGGGAGATATGGTACACAGAATGCAAATTTGGTGCCATATTGTGGATGACGTGAATGCCGTAGGTGGCCATTTCAGCACATATGAGTAGGTGCACAGCAGAGGCAGTGACATGATCACACCTGCGCAGAAAAGAACAGCTGCAGTTCATCATGTCCGGCTGGTTACTGGAGAGAGCTTCCTATGTAGACACCATTAACATCAAATGAAGAGTTATGGGCCATTGTCAGGGATCCAGACTGCTCCCAGGAGAGTGCAGAACAGCATGTACTGGACATTGGTGCCACAGTGTTAGGGACTGCAAGCATGTCCTAAGGGGATCTTCCAGGTAGGCTTTGTTATCTCAACAGTTGTTGAATACTGTTGTATAGTAAAACAATTGAAATCAATACTTTAATATGTCACAAGACTTTTTTGAAGGGAGATTGAAGATTGCTACAGTTAATGATATATTCTGATTGATTAGCTTAGGTTGAAGTTGTCAACCAAGGTATTGTTGAAAGTATAGTTAATGGACATATAAAGGGGTGCAAGTAATACCTCCTGTGTCACTGTTAATTGTGATGTTGTGGCTTTTACCTTTTGCTTAACTTCTTCCAGGACCATCTGACTTGCTCAGAAGAGCAGATAGTAAGCCAAATATGTTTATGTCAGTACTGCTGAGCAATTTAAATAAATATTTTAGTGTGTGATGTTGATGTCAGGCCTGTTGTGTGTATTGCTGTACTATCTGCAATAGTGGCACCACTGTTAGCTTGTTAGCATATATTTTGCTGTAGTAGTCTAGGTACTCATTGTTTCCTGTGTATGTTGCTTTTCATCACAGCTGATCATGATAGGGGGGGTGTGGGACCTCTGCCACCTGATGTCAGAGTATTAGCAGACTCTGATGATGTTGATGATGATGGCCTAGCAGAAGGACAGTTGGGGGTCCAGAGAGTGAATCTGACACAGAGGTTGACATACACCTCCTTTGCAATTCCATCGGACATAGCCAGTAGGCCTATGCCTACCCAGACCACTGAGGCCACAGATATTGCATAGGTGGCGGGAGAGACAATCAATCAGGGAAGTGTATGTTCCGCAGCTTTATTCCTTCTTGACTCTGGACATAGCCAACGTATGGGTGAGGTGCCATGCAGGAGGGCTATTACAGGTGCTCAAAGGAGGCCTGCTGTGTCTCCTCTACCTGCTCCAGGTGTCTCTTCCCATGCCACTCATCATGTATCTAGGGCCATCATGGAAGCACCCGCTTATTCCCATAGGTGGTCCAAACAAATTCTCAGGGCTGTAGATGTGGCACAGGGTGACATGTGTGACTCCCTCCACCATGTTGCCACTTCAATGGATTGGATGGATGATACATTGGAACGCGGGGTATGTATGATGGAACAAGGGGCATCTGTCATGGAATGAGTGTTGTCTGTGAAGGAATTTCTGCTGGGAATGCCATTCTCATGGGTGTAGATCAACCAGATCATCTGCTGTTATCCAATGTGGCCATGCCTGATCATGCGCCCATAGTGGCAGTAGTTTCACTACTCCATGAGTGGGTGAGCTGTCCATACACAGATGTGGCAGGCCATGGGGTCATGGTCCTGGGTATCCCTGTGAAGGTAGCTTGTCCAGCAGACATTAGTCATATTCAGGTATCAGCAGTGTGTCTGGCCACGGGTGTGGGTGTGCCATTGCAACTTCTGGCACAGCCAGTTCTTGTGTTTGAGGATGGCAAAGATGAACTGTCACCACAACCATGCATGGCGCACACCTGTTTGACATACCAAGATGTAGAATTAGCACAAAGTTTGGCTGTGTTCACACACACAACAGTTACATAGTTCAGCAGTGCAGCTTAAAACTCATTTTGTCTCACTGGCCATTTGCTGGTTTATTCAAATGTCTAACTGATTCTCTTTCTTACTCACACACACTCACCAAGCTTTTGTGTCTGCCTAGGCTTCCTGCCTTGCCAACACACACACACACACACACACACACACACACACACACACACACACACACACACACACTCACACAATACCCTATGCAGGTGATAATTACTGTGCCATATCCCTGTTTATCTTCTGGATGCAGGGATAGATAAGCTTTGTGATTGATGCTAAGTGTGCAATGCTGACTTTGTGCTTAGTATATCTGCATTTGTGGTATTGAAACAGGTTATTGTACCTTTGACTTATATTCACATTGGAAAGTGAGACAGTTGATAGCATCAACATTTCCCAACTTTATTGTGAATGATCTTGTGAGGGTTTTGCACTCAAAACTGCAATGCTTATCATTACTTTCTAACTTCTGTCTTTAATGATTTTCCAGTATAAAACTATGGTGCTAAAGTGAGGGTATGCAGTGATCCTCAGTTCTTTTGAGAGTCATGACTGTGTGAATCTTTGATGCCTGAAGCCTACTACTTAATAATGAACACATATAAGTCAAATAGGTCTCTGCTATCACATGTTAAGGTACTTTCTGTACAAATCTCACACCTTTACTTGCTTACAGTACCATGGTAATGAAATACAAGGATATGCCTCTCATTAATATTATTAAACAGTACACTCCAGATTCAGGACTTACCTTGTAAATGCAGAAGGTGCCACAGTGTTAGTTCAGGGCTGACTCTGTCTGAAGCAGGCAGTACACAGTCAATAAATGGGGAGGTAAAGGTTGTGAGAGTTGCCTGGCATCAATGTTACTACATGTATATGAATAAGAGGAAGGTTTTAGGCCGCTAGGTGGTAAATGAGTGTACTATGCATAGCCAATGCAAGGGCATATCGAGCATGTCTATGTTTGTCTACATCCGCAACAGCTGGTGGTTCCCTCTCTGACTCCTCATCTACCTGTGGTTACAGAGACCTTGGCATTGCTGGCAGGATGTGTGCTGCTTCCCCTTGCTGGTCCTGCTGAAGCTGTTTTCGCAGGATGATGTTGTGTAGCATGGCACATATTGTGAATATTTTTTATGCATGTCCATAGATTGTACTGCAGGGCTCCACCAGATATATCTAGGTACCGGAACCATGTCTTCAGCAGCTCAGGTACATGCTCTGTGACATTTCTGGTTTGAGCATGTGCCTCATTATGGCATTCAATGGATGTGTGTACATTTCTGATGGGTGTAATCAGCCATCGTTCCAGTGCATAACCTGCATCCCCAAGTAAATGACCCTGTGGGATATTCCCCCTAGTGAACATCCGGTACATTTGGGAGGTGTGGTAGATATGTGAGTCGTGGTAACTGCCAGAGTTGCCAGCACACATATTCAAGATGATTACCTTCGCATTTCACACAACGCGGCAGTTAATAGAGTGGTACCCCTTTCTGTTTATGTAAGAGCCTATCCTATTCCATATACACACTAGAGAATGATGGTTCACATGACATATGTTTACATAGATCTGGATTTGAACTCTGACTCTAGTGAGCCTTCAGAACACAGGATGGTTGTCTTATCCCTCTTTGCCACAGCTTTGCAGCAATGAACTGAAATCATTCTGCACCCAACCAACTGCAAAAGTCATCTACAGTAATATAAACCATACAGCTGTTATTAGTACATTTATTATTTTTGGATGTAGTGCACTTACTGATCACACAACCTGTTATGATCATTGCTTGCAAATACACAACTCTGTCTCACCTCTCTGCATTTGTTGGTCATTCTTCAGTTATCTGACCAGTAATCTGAGACATATGGTCTGTAAGCCATTTTATATCATTGGCGTTACAATGTGTGAGGATATTTACTGGAAATAATAACAAATGCACTTGCTATGAAATGAAGGGCAGGTTGGATGTTAAGGAACACAACCTGTGAATTGTGTGCTGCTTACTTACATTTCCAACTTTACATCTAACACTTTGTAGCTCTAACCTGCCACATTCACTGGATTTAAGGTAGCCTGTGTTGCTGTTGTTTTTATTCCCTCAACTAGTAATCATTCACAGTTAAAATACATTGAAAACAAACACTGAGGGAGTGTCATACTATGTTTATACCCCCTTCATGAATCCAAGTATTTTCAGCAATTGTAATTGGTTCACACTTCATTTGCATCTTCACCATGCTAACAACCCTGAATCTACACCATTATAAAAAGACAAATGTGTAACTAGGCAAACTGATGGTAAGGAGACTTGTTTATGTAAAGAAGACTGAACATATGCTACGTCTTTGGGATATATCTGCACAGAGGATTATTGAACTTCAGAAAGTATGCTTGCATTTTGTCAGCTACATACTGCATATGCTGAAATGTACCTAAGAAACATCTCAAGCAAAGGCTGTTACACTTTTATCTGTATGCCTTACTTAGAAGTGTACTGTTGCCATGAGCATGTTTGTCAAGGCATTTCACAGATAACATGATTGCCAATACCTTAAAATGGAATGCGCTGTGATAAATATGTAGTATTGTTTCAGGGACAGGTCCTCAATTAGTACTTTTAGCATTTCAGTGATAGCTTGTTAGCAAAATGTGGCATTTGCCTGTTCTATTGGGGGTGGTGCTGTATTACTGCTATGGCACAAACAAGGATATTTTGCTATTGTTACTCTCCTTTTTTTGCTGCCAGCCTATTGTTTGTATTTTACATCTCTAGACTGATTTACATTTCTCCAGTGGGTAATACAGAGAGGTTACTGTTTAATCTGGGAACAGTTATTTTGGAGTTATGCAATACTTATGAGTATTATCCTTCTGTTGTCGATACCTATGTGTATTATCCTTCTGTTGTCTTTTAGGACACTTAAGTGTGTGTCACCCAGGAGTGTCAGTCCTTGTAAACCCCCCTTTACCGATGCTGAGAATCAGGTGATAGTGGATGCCTTTCGGCAACATTGCGCCTTCCTGCTTGAAAGGGGACAGGGAGATATGGTACACAGAATGCAAATTTGGTGCCATATTGTGGATGACGTGAATGCCGTAGGTGGCCATTTCAGCACATATGAGTAGGTGCACAGCAGAGGCAGTGACATGATCACACCTGTGCAGAAAAGAACAGCTGCAGTTCATCATGTCCGGCTGGTTACTGGAGAGAGCTTCCTATGTAGACACCATTAACATCAAATGAAGAGTTATGGGCCATTGTCAGGGATCCAGACTGCTCCCAGGAGAGTGCAGAACAGCATGTACTGGACATTGGTGCCACAGTGTTAGGGACTGCAAGCATGTCCTAAGGGGATCTTCCAGGTAGGCTTTGTTATCTCAACAGTTGTTGAATACTGTTGTATAGTAAAACAATTGAAATCAATACTTTAATATGTCACAAGACTTTTTTGAGGGGAGATTGAAGATTGCTACAGTTAATGACACATTCTGATTGATTAGCTTAGGTTGAAGTTGTCAGCCAAGGTATTGTTGAAAGTATAGTTAATGGACATATAAAGGGGTGCAAGTAATACCTCCTGTGTCACTGTTAATTGTGTTGTTTGTTCATAACTATGCAGTGCACAAACATTAGATGCAGTGCTAAACTCTGATAGTTAGTATTGAGTCTGTGCAACACACCTGTTGCTTAATTGACTCTGTGGCAGCACATGTTAATGCACTGATAGATTCCTTTTTCGGCCCAGATAGTATTGGGCTTGAATCCAGGTCTATCAAAGACTTTTAAATACTTTTATTTAAACATTGATAATGCAATAACATGAATTCTTTATAGTACATGTGTAGCTCTGTGTTGGCACAGCGCAGAGGGGTTATGTGGCATTGTGCAGAGGGAACCACATCATTTTGCCACCACTCAAGGTTGCTGCTCATTGGTGTGCAAAGTGCACCTCCATGCAACATGGAGCCCAAAATGTGAAGGGATCCATTGCTTTTGCAGCAACTTATGTGTGTTTTTGTGTGATTCCTTTTTTTGATCAGACTAAAGTAGGGAAAATGTACTAGATAGGAATGTAGTGAAATGGGGAGCAAGCAGGGGGAAGAACAAAAATATGTGCAGAACATTATCTGAATTTGGACAGTACCTCAAGCGAGAGAGAGATGACAACAACACAATCATGTTGTAGAGCCAATTGGACTGAATCAAATTTGTCAAGAAGACTTCTGCGATTTTTTTTTTTTTGTGGCACAGGTGCCCATTTTTTTTATTTGAGAGAGAGAGGGGAATGATGAGGAAGGGACCTAGGTATGTCTGAGTTAGGTAAGTTGGGTAGGCGAGGAAGCAATTGCAGACAGACTAGTCAAACAAGACAAGAGACATGGAAAGTGATGGACACAAAAGATTGTGGGCACCATGATTGGGGTGAGGGTGGGGAAAACCCAGGATCACTGCCATCAAGCTTGGTGACAGTGAGAATCGAGTCCTCAAATTTTGAACTGTCATCACTGTCACCTTACTCTGCAGGTGGCTGTAGTGCTTGACATCTCCTCCTCCTCCTAGTATGCAACATGTGGGAGAGCAGCCTCTCTAGCTGGCAGAGGCATGCATCAATGCTGCAACCATCACCCTATGCACCATTCCTGGCAACTCACTGCACATGATAAAACCGCCACCTCTGCCATTGCTTCCATAGGGTACTTCTGGACCAGCCTCCTGGACAGGACTACCTGAGGGTGCAGGTAATGCAAGAGCAGCAGGGTTAGTGCTGTCAGGTTAGCTCCCAGATGTGTTGGGAATTGATGCTGGAGTCGGTGGAGTGGGAGCAGGCTGATCCAATGAGGATGGCCTACCTCCTGACCTGTGGAGCATTTAGTGAATTGGATGACATGGACACATTTTGACAACACATAATAAAAATAAAAAACAATAAAAAAATTAAATAAAATAAAATCTGGGCATCTTGGGGCAATGCAGCAATTGCCTCATGTACACAGACAACCCTATCCTCCTACCACCCAACACAACAACCAGTGAAAGCTCTCTTTATCCCAAGACTGGACTAGACAGTCAAGAGGAGAAGGTAAACACTTGCACCACACCACACTCATCACATAGTCCCTTAAAACCTACATCACCAAAACACACACATGGCAACACAAAACACACACCTACATTCATGGAGGCTCTCAATAAAAATCTGCTCAAGCAACAGAGACCTCCAAAGCAGAAACGCATGCAACCCCCCTGAGTCTATATTATAACATTGAAGTCTGACAACTTTGAATGTTATAATATCGAACCCAGTAGAGCAAACACTGGAAATAGCAAAGCCGCAGAACACCGAATACTTTTCTTGGAAAGTATTTGGTGGGCCATTTCCGCAGCTTTGCTATTTCCTTTACTGTGGAGCAAAGGTTACGGACCGGGTTAAGGTAAGTGTGCAAACGAAGGTGAGTGTGGGATTGGGCGTGGGTTAGGTGAGTTAGGGTTAGGGTGTGGGTCAGGCAAGTGTGCGATTGTGTGGATGTGAGGGTTAGGGTGGGATAGGTGAGTTAGGGTTAGGGAGTGGGTAAGGTGAGTGTGCGATAGTGACGGACCTTAGAGTTGGGTTAAGGTAAGTGGATAGCTAGTGGTGTATGTATGACTTAGTGTAGGGTTTTGTGAAGTGTGTGTGTGTGTGTGTGTGTGTGTGTGTGTGTGGATTATTTATTTTGGTGTGCTTGTGTTGTGTGTATATTTGTCGGAACAGCAAATTGTTTCCCTGGGAAAAAAATCCGCTATTCTGACTGTTTGGTTTTCTGGTGTTTCGCTCTACTGGGTTCGATATTATAACATTCGATGCTGTAAGACTTCGATGTTATAATATAGACCCCACCCACCAACAACAACCCAAATGACACATAGCCCACAAACTCAGTGTGCCACTCAACCATAGCCCATAAGGCATAACAACGTACCCAACACTCTAGTCATAGGTGACTCTATAGTCAGGTACACTGATGTTCCACTCACCAGGCTAAACAAGGAGATAGTTACTGTCAGCTGCCTGTCAGGTGCCAGGATCTGCCACATAATGCATGCACTCAGGTCACTCCACAACAAGTACAAACATGACTTTGTTATTGTCCACGTTGGCGTGAATGACCTGAGATGTACCTCCCTGGACTATATGAAATGAGACATGGAGGAGCTCTCCGATCTTTTAGCCCAGGCAGGTATGACCATACCCCTGAGTAGCATCCTGCCATCACCCAGAATGATACCACAGTACAAGGACAAAATGATTGACTTCAGCAATTGTCTAAGCTTCTGGTGTCATTCTTAGGGGATCCAGTATCTGTCTGCCTGGGATGACATGATCGACAGACCATGATGCTTTGCCAGAAATGGCCTACACCTGTTACCCTTGGGATTCTGGATACTGGCTAAGGCTCCTGCCACCCCTATAGTGCCTTTTTTAGGAAAGGTTCAAATGACAAATTCACCACCATAACAGGTACAAGCAAGCAAAATCTGAGGGTAATGCTACTCAATGCTAGAAGTCTGAGCATCAAAATGCATTCACTCAAGGCACTCCTTAAAATGGAGAACATCGACATCTATGCACTGACAGAGACCTGGTTCAAGGCTCCAGAGAGCACCCCTGCATTACCAAGCTATAATTCATACCACACCTTTCGGCCACCTAACCTGGACCGAAACACTGAAGGTGGAGGCGTGTCCATATTCATTAAGGATATCCACAGCTCCAGGCTAGTTGCTCAGCATAATGCATCTGAGATTATCCAAGTACAACTAACTCTGGGCAAGACCGCAATCCAAATTTGAACTTGCTACAGATCCCTCATCATGCCCCAGAATTCCCACTCCTCATTTCTTGATACATTGGAAAATATTAGGGTACAACCCAACAAACTAATAATGGGTGATTTCAACTATCCCACCATTAACTGGGAAAACAACTCATGTAGCAACTCTTTTGCTCAACATTTTCTGGAATACATAAATTCCAGCCCCTTGGATCAACTTATCCACACCCCCACCAGGGGCAGGAATATCCTAGACCTGGTCATTACCAACATGGGTGACCGGTGTTCCACATCAGAGGTCAATTCCTCGTTGATCAGATCCGACCACAAGCTAATCAGCCTAGACATCCACATCCCACCCCCACCCCCCATTAGGGAAACCACCGTAAAAAATGTCTCCAAAGCCAACTTAACACTTCTTAAGACAGAAGTGGCAAACTTCACCACACCCATGCAGATGGACAATAGAGCTACGACTGCTGAATCCTACACAATTGCACTTTATAATCACTTACACAAGTGCATGGATCATGCTATCCTTAACAGAACCAAGATGCTATCCTCCAAAAAAAAAGGAAGCCAATCTGGTGGTTCCCTGCCATAAACAAACTCTACAACAGAAGAAAGAAACTGTTGCAAAAAAGAGTAAAATCCCATGACTGGAAGAACTCCCTGGTCAGCTTCAGTAAGAAGCTGAGATCCCTCATAAAATCCTCCAAAGCTAGTTATGAAAACAAAATCGCCACTGATTCTAAGGACAACCACAAAGCATTCTATAGCTATTTCAAGAATCTCAGTGGCAACACTCAGATCTGCTCTGAGTTACAGCACAATGGCACTATATATACAGAACCAATTGATATTGCCAACATCCTGGCAGATAGGTTCAGTGCTAACTTTGCCCCCCCTCACTCCCTAAAGGGCCTATCTCTATACCGGAAGAATTCAAATTTCCTGTAATCATGGCTGCACAGGTAAAAACCACACTCTCCAAAGCCAAGAACACAGCATCCATGGGACCTGACAACATCCTAGGCTGTGTTCTACATGAACTACAGAACAAACTGGCACCCCACCTAATCACCATGTTGAATCATAGCCTCACCTCAGGCTTTATGCCCACTGAATGGTGCACAGTGACAGTTATCCCACTCCACAAAGGGGGAGCCACCACAGACCCCAGGAACTACCACCACATTATCCTAATGAGCCTGGTCTGCAAGGCCATGGAACGTATCATCATGGAACTTATATACAAAGACACTGGTAATCTCCAAACTCTGGACCTCACCCAGTTCAGGTTTGTAAAAGGCAGATCATGTCTCCTAAACCTGATTGACTTCTTTGAAGCAGTCACCAAAGCCGTAGACGAGGGTAAGGTGGTTCACACAGCCTACCTAGATCTCACCAAGGCTTTTGACACCATCCCCTACTCTGGAATTATAGATAAACTCAGTAAACTAGGAATAATTCCCTATGTCACAAGATGGGTTGACAACTGGCTCACTGACAGAACCCACACTGTGAAAGTAGCAGACTCCAAAGGCGACTTCAGACCAGTGATAAGTGAAGTACCACAGGGTTCAGTCCTGGGTCCTCTCCTGTTTGGCATCTAGTTTTCTGAAGTACAGGCTAAAACAGAAGGTCTTTGGCTAACAAAGTTCACATCTGACTGCAAACTAGGAGCCATAATTGAAACCCCTAAAGATGTGGACATCCTACAAAAGGGCCTCACTGAGACAGAGGCCTGGTGTCAAAGCCATGGCTTCAAGCTCAATGCCACAAAGTGTGTTTTCATCCCCTTTGATAAAATCTCTGTACCCATGAGCTACCACATTGGTGGTAGTCTACTTAACACCGAAAGTGTGATGTGAGACCATGGGACACAGGTGGACAGTAGTCTCTCCTTTGATAATCACATCACCACAGTAGTTAGGAAATCCTTCTACATGGCACACCTCATCACAAAAGGTTTCTCATCCAGGAAAAAGAGGTCATTATTCCCCTCTACTCGTCACTCATTAGACCCATTATAGAGTACAATGTCCCTTTTGGTATGTACCTCACAAGACATATACAACAACTGGAAAGGCCACAGAAATACCTCACAAAGAGGTTTACCAGCTTCAAACAGATGCCCTATACAGACCGTCTCAAAAAACTCCAGCTTTACTCTGTTGCATATTGCCTACTCAGAGGCGATCTATGCCTAACATACAAAGCTAAGTCAAACCCAGAGCTGTTGGACATGCTCCATTTAAAGAATTCCCAATCCCTCTGAGCTACACGCTCTAGGGACCTAAACCTTGTCACCACAATAAACAGAACATGCTGGAGGGATAGATTCCTGTCCCAGCGACTTCCCATACTCTGGAACAAACTACCTATCTATATCAAAAAAAGCTCCTCATTAGCACTCTTCAAGAAAAATCTTGATGATTGGATGGGAAATAGGAAATTCACCCCAGGGATCACCTCTGTGGCTCTGCTCGACAGGGGCACAGGAAAATAATTTTCTTGGGTGGTGAAAGCCAGGGTACCTTTTTGGCTAGGCTTGTATAGGCCCTAGCGCCTATAGCCTAGTACCTACCTATGAACCTATAAAAATAACATAAAATTATTTTAACAATAAAATACAAATAAAAGAAAAAATATTTATAAAATAAAATAATAAAATAAAAAAGATATTTTTAAAATAAAATAAAATAAAAATAAAGAAAATAAAAAGGGAGATAAGGGTTGTGGTGAGAGAAAAAAGAGATAAGATTAATACCATCATATATGACATACAATGCATTAATGCAATTAGACAACTCCATTATTGTAAGTTTTACATTTATGTCTCCCTCCTAACAGATACACACTATACTACAGATTGCTGCAAGTAATCCTTGAAATGTGAATATATTGCACACGTGTGTGTTCCAGTTAAACAGATTACACTTCACAGTGGGGCATTTGCGCCACTGGTATAGAGGTTTTAATTTAATGTAAATAGTATTGAAGAAATAACAGTATGGTATAGATGGACTCTTACAACTGGTTTGCACTACAGACTAATGCATGTATACTTGCATTTACATTTGGGATATACATCCTTAATTTGATACAACTCTGTAAAATACCAAAAAATCTGTTTTTAACTTTTAATGCTAAAATAACATTTCTCTTCTGCTGCATACATACCACTTGCTTCCCTCAGTCTCTCTAATTAGCCCCATGGGTCTGGACATTAAACTCCCAATCACTGGCAGCTGGAGAAACAAAGAACAGAACAGAAGAATATTATGCATACCAGTCTTGCCTATACTCACCTCTCTAAATCTTACAAGTACTGTGTTAAGTTGATGCTTACAAAGATGTGGGATGTACTTGGTCCTAAATACAAGGGTTGAGAGTATCCCTCTTCCTCCTGTGTAGGTCATTAAAATGATTCCTACATTGCTCTACTGTGTGTCATATACCACTGGCACTGGATACAGCCTGGGCTAAACTATGCCATGCCTCAGACTTGTACTGAGAGCCAGAATAGTCCCCCTGCAGAAGCCTTTGGGTGTGGTGCTTTACTAGGAGTCCAATAAATATCCTGGACTCCTGGACACCCCACCACTGTGCCCTAATGCTGGCACCTTACCCACTAACACCAGCCATGTTTATCTACCAGCAGATATAAAGCAATGGAGACTAGGCATTCCTGCCAATTCCAGTTACCACATTTATTGGAGTGCACACAACTACACAATGCATTTGTGTGATGGTGCACAGAGAGCAACAGTGCCAATCAGTGAGGAATGAAATAATTGTAATTGGAAGATTAATCTAATAACACAATAATAGTGTATCATCCCTCATACGTATAAATAAGATCAGCTCCACTATCTCAAGTGTTATAACTGAGAGTGTATGGAATATCCTGTATTAGAACTCAAAACCCTGTGTATGGCAGTCCTACACTTACACCTTTTGCTACAAAAAAGTTGAAATAACAGTTGTCCATGTTTCAGTTCATTGCTAGCAATTCTTCTGTCACAACATTAAAAAAGCTGCACACTCTGTACTAAAATTCAAGACCATCTGTATTTCAGCCCTACACTTGGACCTACTGCCACAGGACTAATTACATGATATTCCATAACTTAATAATCATTCTTAAATTCTCTCTAAGTGCCATGCAACTTATTGGGTTTGCATGGTGCCCAATAGAATTAAATGAATGTTTCTGGTTTCTATTTTTGGCTGTCTGGGTGCTGTTTGCTTCCTACGTGGTCCAGTTGTCCAGTGTGTGCACTGCCATGCCTTGCACAAATGTGATAAGCACAGCCAAACCCACCATTTATTTCCTCCATTCCCATGATTGTGCTATGAACTGCATCATACAAACACTGGCCAGAAAAAAAAGACAGAAAAGGGAAAAAGGGACAAGAAGTTAAAATGAGGAAAACTCAGTATATGACATACACACTAGACAATGATGGTTCCCATGACCTATGTTTACATAGATCTGGATTGAACTCTGACTCCAGTGAGCCTTCAGAACAGAGTATGGGTGTCTTATCTTTCTTTGCCACAGCTTTGCAGCAATGAACTGAAATCATTCTGCACCCAACCAACTGCAACATCATCTACAGTAATATAAACCATACAACTATTATTAGTACATTTATTATTTTAGGATGCAGTGCACTTACTGATTACATAACCTGTTATGATCACTGCTTGCAAATATACAACTCTGTCTCACCTCTCTGCATTTGTTGGTCATTCTTCAGTTATCTGACCAGTAATCTGAGACATGCAGTCTGTAAGACATTTTATATCATTGGTGTTAAAATGTGTGGAATATTTACTGGAAATAATAACATATGCAATTGCTATATAATGAAGGGCAGGTTGGATGTTAAGGAGCACAATCTGTGAATTGTGTGCTGCTTACTTACATTTTCAACTTTACATCTAACTCTTTGTAGCTCTACCTGACACACCCACTGGATTTAAGGCAGCCTGTATTGCTGTTGTTTTCATTCTCTCAACCAGTAATCATTCACAGTTACAATACATTGAAAACACAAACTACGGGAGTGTCGTACTATGTTTATATCCCCTTCATGAATCCAAGTATTTGGGATTCAGCAATTCTAATAAGTTCACACTTCATTTGCATCTTCACCATGCTAACAGCCCTGAATTTAAACCATTACAAAAAGACAAATGTGTAGCTAGGCAAACTGATGGTGAGGAGACTTGTTTATGTAAAGAAGACTGAACATATGCTACTTCTTTGGGATATATCTGCACAGAGAATTATTGAACTTCAGAAAGTATGCTTACATTCTGTCAGCTACATACTGCATATGCTGGAATGTGCCTATGAAACATCTCAAGCAAAGGCTGTTACACATTTATCTGTATGCATTACTTAGAAGTGTACTCTTGATATGAGCATGTTTGTCAAGGCATTTTACGGATAACATGATTGCCAATACCTTAAAATGGAATGCTCTGTGATAAATGTGTACTATTGTTTCAGGGACAGGTCCTCCATTAGGACTTTTAGCATTTCAATGATAGCTTGTTAGCAAAATGTGGCATTTGCTTGTTCTGTTGGGGGTGGTGCTGTATTACTGTTATGGCACAAACAAGGATATTTTGCTATTTTACTCTCTTTTTTGCTTCAAGCCTGTTGTTTGTATTTCACATCTCTAGACTGTTTTAAATTTCTCCAGTGGGTAATACAGAGAGGTTACCTTTACTGTTTAATCTGGGAACAGTTATTTTGGAGTTATGCAATACTTATGTGTATTATCCTTCTGTTGTCAATACTTATGTGTATTATCTTTCTGTTGTATTTTAAAACACTTAGAAGTGTGCCACCCAGGAGTGTCAATCCTTGGAAACCCCCCTTCACCGATGCTGAGAATCAGGTGATAGTGGATGCCTTTAGGCAACATGGTGCCTTCCTGCTTGAAAGGGGACAGGGAGATATAGTACACAGAATGCAAATTTGGTGCCATATTGTGGATGATGTGAATGCTGTGGGTGGCCATGACAGCACATATGAGCAGGTGCACAACAAAGGCACTGACATGATCACATCTGCACAGGGAGCAGCTGCAGTTTGCCCTGACCGGCTGGTTACTCGAGACAGCTTCCTATGTAGACACCATTAACACCAAATGAAGAGTTACAGGCCATTGTCAGGGATCCAGACAGCTCCCAGGAGAGTGCAGAACAGCATGTACTAGACATTGGTGCCACAGTGCTAGGGACTGCAAGCATGTCTTAAGGGGATCTTCCAGGTAGGCTTTGTTATCGCAACAGTTGAATACTGTTGTATAGTAAAACAATTGAAATCAATACTTTACTTCTATGTCACAAGAATTTTTTGAGGGGAGATTGAAGATTGCTACAGTTAATGACACATTCTAATTGATTAGCTTAGGTTGAAGATGTCAGCCAAGTTATTGTTCAAAGTATAGTTAATGGACATATAAAGGGCAGCAAGTAATACATTGTGATGATGTTGCCCTAACCTTTTGCTTAGCTTCTTCCAGGACCATCTGGATTGCAGAGAACAGCACCATCTGCAGATGGTAAGCCAAACATTTTTATGTTAGTACTGCTGAGCAATTTTAACAAATATTTTAGTGTGTGATGTTGATGTCAGGCCGTTTGTATGTATTGCTGTACTGTCTGCAATAGTGGCACCACTGTTAGCTTGTTAGCATATATATTTACTGTAGTAGCTTAGGTACTAATTGTTTCCCGTGTTTGCTGCTTTTTATCACAGCTGATCATGACATGGGATGTGTGGGACCTCTACCACATGATGTCTGGGTATCAGCAGACTTTGATGATGATGATGATGATGATGATGTCCAAACAGAGGGACAGTTGGGGGTTCAGAGGGTGTATCTGACACTGAAGTTGACATGCAGCCCTCCCCTGCAATTTCAGTGGACATAGCCAATAGGCCAATTCCTACCCAGTCCACTGAGGCCACAGATATTGCATAGGTGGAGGCAGAGACAATCAATCAGTGAAGTGTGGTTTCTGCAGCTTTTGTGCTTCAAGACTCTGGCAATAGCCAAAGTGTTGGTGAGGTGCCATGCAGGAGGGTTGTTACAGGTGCTCAGAAGAGGCCTGCTGTCCCTCCTCCACCTGCTCCAGGTATCTCTTTCCATGCCACTCATTATATGTTTAGGGCCATCTTGGAAGCACAGACATGTTCTCATAGGCGGTCCAAACAAATTCTCATGGTTGTAGATGTAGCACAGGGTGACATGTGTGACTCCCTCCACCATGTTGCTACTTCAATGGATCGGATGGATGACACGTTGGAACGCGGGGTGTCTGTGATGGAACAATAGGTGTCTGTCATGGAATGAGTGTTATCTGTGATTGAATTTCTGCTGGGAATGCCATCCTTGTGGGCATAGATCAGCCAGATCATCTGCTGTTAGCCAATGTGGCCATGTCTGATCATGCTCCCATAGTGAGAGTACTTTCACTGCTCCATCAGTGGGTGAGCTGTGCACACCCAGATGTGGCAGGCCATGGAGTCATGGTCCTGGGCATCCCTGTGAAGGGAACTTGTCCAGCAGACATTAGTCATGTTCAGGTATCAGCAGTGTGTCTGACCATGGGTGTGGGCATGCCATTGCAACTCCTGGCACAGCCAGTTCTTGTGTTTGAGGATGACAAAGATGAACTGCCACCACTACCATGCATGGCTCACACCTGTCTGACATACCAGAATGTAAAGTTAGCACAGAGTTTGGCTGTGTTCACACACACAACAGTTACATAGTTCAGCAGTGTAGCTTAAAACTCATTTTGTCTCACTGGCGATTTGCTGGTTTATCCAAATGTCTAACTGATTCTCTTTCTTACTCACACACACTCACCAAGCTTTTGTGTTAGCCTAGGCTTCCTGCCCCACCAACACACACACACACACACACACACACACACACACACACACACACACACACACACACACACACACACACACACAATACCCTATGCAGGTGATAATTACTGTGCCATATCCCTGTTTATCTTCTGGATGCAGGGATAGATAAGCTTTGTGATTGATGCTCAGGGTGCATAGCTGACTTTGTGCTTAGTATATCTGCATTTGTGGTATTGAAACTGGTTATTGTACCTTTGACTTATATTCACATTGGAAAGTGAGACAGTTGATAGCATCACAATTTCCCAACTTTATTGTGAATGATCTTGTGAGGGTTTTGCACTCATAAACTGCAATGTGTATGATTACTTTCTAACTTCTGTCTTTAATGATTTTCCAGTATAAAGCTATGGTGCTAAAGTGAGGGTATGCAGTGATCCTCAGTTCTTTTGAGAGACATGACTGTGTAAATCTTTGATGACTGAAGCCTACTACTTAATAATGAACACATATAAGTCAAATAGGTCTCTGCTGTCACATGTTAAGTTACTTTCTGTACAAATCTCACACATTTACTTGCTTACAGTACCATGGTAATGAAATACAAGGATATGCCTCTCATTCATATTATTAAACAATACACTCTAGGGTCAGGCCTTACCTTGTAAATGCAGCGGGTGCTACAGTGTTAATTCAGGGCTGACTCTGTCTGAAGCAGGCAGTACACAGTCAATTCATGGGAGGTAAAGGTTGTGAGAGTTACCTGGCATCAATGTTAGTACATGTATATGCATAAGAGGAAGGTTTTAGGCCATGAGGTGATAAATGAGTGTACTGTGCATTGCCTCTTAGCCAAACCAAGGGCATATCGAGCATGTCTATGTTTGTCTACATTTGCAACAGCTGGTGGTTCCCTCTCTGACTCCTCATCTGCCTGTGGTTACAGTGACCTTGGCATTGCTGGCAGGATGTGTGCTGCTTCCCCTTGCTGGTCCTTCTGAAGCTGTTTTCTCTGGATGATGTTGTGTAGCATGGCACATATTGTGAATATTTTTTGTGCATGTCCATAGATTGTACTGCAGGGCTCCTCCAGATGTATCTAGGTACCAGAACCATGTCTTCAGCAGCCCAGGCACATGCTCTGTGACATTTCTGGTTTGAGCATGTGCCTCATTATGGCATTCAGTGGCTGTTTGTACATTTCTGATGGGTGTAATCAGCCATCGTTCCAGTGCATAACCTGCATCCCCCAGTAAATGACCCTGTGGGATATCCCCCCTAGTGAACTTCCAGTACATTTGGGAGGTGTGGCAGATATGTGAGTCGTGGTAACTGCCAGGGTTGCTAGCACATGTATTCAAGATGATTACCTTGGCATTTCACACAACTTGGCAGTTAATAGAGTGGTACCACTTTCTGTTTATGTTAGAGGCTATCCTATTCCATATACACACTAGAGAATGATGGTTCAGATGACATATGTTTACATAAATCTGGATTTGAACTCTGACTCCAGTGAGCCTTCAGAACACAGGATGAGTATCTTATCCCTCTTTGCCACAGCTTTGCAGTAAAGAACGGAAATCATTCTGCACCCAACCAACTGCAACATCATCTACAGTAATATAAACCATACAACTGTTATTAGTACATTTATTATTTTTGGATGTAGTGCACTTACTGATGACACAACCTGTTATGATCATTGCTTGCAAATACACAACTCTGTCTCACCTCTCTGCGTTTGTTGGTCATTCTTCAGTTATCTGACCAGTAATCTGAGACATGTAGTCTGTAAGCTATTTTATATCATTGGCGTTACAATGTGTGAGGATATTTACTGGAAATAATAACAAATGCACTTGCTATCAAATGAAGGGCAGGTTGGATGTTAAGGAACACAACCTGTGAATTGTGTGCTGCTTACTTACATTTCCAACTTTACATCTAACACTTTGTAGCTCTAACCTGACACACCCACTGGATTTAAAGCAGCCTGTATTGCTGTTGTTTTTATTCCCTCAAACAGTAATCATTCACAGGTAAAATACATTGAAAACAAACACTGTGGGAGTGTCGTACTATGTTTATATCCCCTTCATGAATCCAAGTATTATCAGCAATTGTAATTGGTTCACACTTCATTTGCATCTTCACCATGCTAACAGCCCTGAATCTACACCATTATAAAAAGACAAATGTGTAGCTAGGCAAACTGATGGTGAGGAGACTTGTTTATGTAAAGAAGACTGAACATATGCTACATCTTTTTGATATATCTGCACATAGGATTATTGAACTTCAGAAAGTATGCTTGCATTTTGTCAGCTACATACTGCATATGCTGGAATGTACCTAAGAAACATCTCAAGCAAAGGCTGTTACACTTTTATCTGTATGCATTACTTAGAAGTGTACTGTTGCCATGAGCATGTTTGTCAAGGCATTTCAAAGATAACATGATTGCCAATACATTAAAATGGAATGCATGTGATAAATATGTACTATTGTTTCAGGGACAGGTCCTACATTAGCACTTTTAGCATTTCAATGATAGCTTGTTAGCAAAATGTGGCATTTGCCTATTCTATCGGGGGTGGTGCTGTATTACTGCTATGGCACAAACAAGGATATTTTGCTATTGTTACTCTACTTTTTTTGCTTCCAGCCTATTGTTTGTATTTTTCATCTCTAGACTGGTTTTACATTTCTCCAGTGGGTAATACAAAGAGGTTACCTTTACTGTTTAATCTGGGAATAGTTATTTTGGAGTTATGCAATACTTATGTGTATTATCCTTCTGTTGTCGATACCTATGTGTATTATCCTTCTGTTGTCTTTTAGGACACTTAGGAGTGTGTCACCCAGGAGTGTCAGTCCTTGTAAACCCCCCTTCACCGATGCTGAGAATCAGGTGATAGTGGATGCCTTTTGGCAACATTGCGCCTTCCTGCTTGAAAGGGGACAGGGAGATATGGTACACAGAATGCAAATTTGGTGCCATATTGTGGATGACGTGAATGCCGTAGGTGGCCATTTCAGCACATATGAGTAGGTGCACAGCAGAGGCAGTGACATGATCACACCTGCGCAGAAGAGAACAGCTGCAGTTCGTCATGTCCGGCTGGTTACTGGAGAGAGCTTCCTATGTAGACACCATTAACATCAAATGAAGAGTTATGGGCCATTGTCAGGAATCCAGACTGCTCCCAGGAGAGTGCAGAACAGCATGTACTGGACATTGGTGCCACAGTGTTAGGGACTGCAAGCATGTCCTAAGGGGATCTTCCAGGTAGGCTTTGTTATCTCAACAGTTGTTGAATACTGTTGTATAGTAAAACAATTGAAATCAATACTTTAATATGTCACAAGACTTTTTTGAGGGGAGATTGAAGATTGCTACAGTTAATGATACATTCTGATTGATTAGCTTAGGTTGAAGTTGTCAGCCAAGGTATTGTTGAAAGTATAGTTAATGGACATATAAAGGGGTGCAAGTAATACCTCCTGTGTCACTGTTAATTGTGATGTTGTGGCTTTTACCTTTTGCTTAACTTCTTCCAGGACCATCTGACTTGCAGAGAAGAACACCATCTGCAGATAGTAAGCCAAACATGTTTATGTCAGTACTGCTGAGCAATTTAAATAAATATTTTAGTGTGTGATGTTGATGTCAGGCCTGTTGTGTGTATTGCTGTACTATCTGCAATAGTGGCACCACTGTTAGCTTGTTAGCATATATTTTACTGTAGTAGTCTAGGTACTCATTGTTTCCTGTGTATGTTGCTTTTCATCACAGCTGATCATGACAGGGGAGGTGTGGGACCTCTACCACCTGATGTCAGAGTATTAGCAGACTCTGATGATGGTGATGATGATGATGGCCAAGCAGAAGGACAGTTGGGGGTCCAGAGAGTGAATCTGACACAGAGGTTGACATACACCCCTCCTTTGCAATTCCATCGGACATAGCCAGTAGGCCTATGCCTACCCAGACCACTGAGGCCACAGATATTGCATAGGTGGTGGGAGAGACAATCAATCAGGGAAGTGTATGTTCCACAGCTTTATTCCTTCTTGACTCTGGACATAGCCAACGTGTTGGTGAGGAGCCATGCAGGAGGGCTATTACAGGTGCTCAGAGGAGGCCTGCTGTGTCTCCTCTACCTGCTCCAGGTGTCTCTTCCCATGCCACTCATCATATATCTAGGGCCATCATGGAAGCACAGGTTTGTTCCCATAGGTGGTCCAAACAAATTCTCAGGGCTGTAGATGTGGCACAGGGTGACATCTGTGACTCCCTCCACCATGTTGCCACTTCAATGGATTGGATGGATGACACATTGGAACGCGGGGTATCTATGATGGAACAAGGGGCATCTATCATGGAATGAGTGTTGTCTGTGATGGAATTTCTGCTGGGAATGCCATCCTCATGGGTGTAGATCAACTAGCTCATCTGCTGTTACCCAATGTGGCCATGCCTGATCATGGTCCCATAGTGGCAGTACTTTCACTTCTCCATCAGTGGCTGAGCTGTCCACACCCAGATATGGCAGGCCATAGGGTCATGGTCCTGGGCATCCCTGTGAAGGGAGCTTGTCCTGCAGACATTAGTCTTGTTCAGGTATCAGCAGTGCATCTGACTATGGTTGTGGATGTGCCATTGCAACTCCTGGCACAGCCAGTTCTCATGGTTGAGGATGAAAAAGATGAACTTCCACCACTACCATGCATGACTCACACCTGTCTAACATACCAAGATGTAGAGCTAGCACAGAGTTTGGCTCTGTTCACACACACACAACAGTTACATGGTTCAGCAGTGCAGCTTAAAACTCATTTTGTCTCACTGGCCATTTGCTGGCTTATCCAAATGACTACCTGATTCTCTTTCTTACTCACACACACTCACCAAGCGTTTGTGTCAGATAAGGCTTCCTGCCCTGCCAACACACACACACACACACACTCACACATTACCATTTGCAAGTGATAATTACTGTGTCATATTCCTGTTTATCTTCTCGATGCAGGGATAGATAAGCTTTGTGTCTGATGCACAGTGTGCATAGCTGACTTTATGCTTAGTATATCTGCATTTGTGGTATTGAAACTGGTTATTGTACCTTTGACATATATTCACCTTGGAAAGTGTGACAGCTGATAGTATCAAAATTTCCCAACTTTATTGCGAATGATCATGTGAGGGTTTTGCACTCAAAAACTGCAATGGGTATCATTACTGTCTAACTTCTGTCTTTATTTATTTATTTATTTTATTTTACATTTGTTGACCGGGCTAGTCTAACTGGATATATTTCCATTTTCAGTAGAGGCCCGGGGAGAAAAGCTCCAAAATAGTATAAACAGTATTATGCAATGATATAACAAAAACAAGTACAAAAACAAGTACATAAAAAAATAATAAGAGGTATATACAATCAAAAGAAGGCATACTCAAAGTAAAAATATAAGTAGGTCAATAATATAACAGTTGTGAGATTGTTTGATAAGCGAGATACACTATAGTTCATTGTTGGTTAACATAAACACTTGTGGTTATAAGTTTTCGGAGACCAGATATTAGCATACAGAGGGGTATATAGAGTGAGATGTAGAACCATAGGCAGTAAAAAGAAAAAAGGAAAGGTGGTTAATTAATTAATTAATTAATTATTCATGGTTAGTGCAGGGACATAACCAGTGTGATTTTAGGTGAATTTTGAGTTTTTGCTTAAAGAGTGACAGTGATGGAAGTAGAGTTAGATTAGTAGGTAGAAGGTTCCAGTGTTTCCCAACAGTATTGGAGAAAATGCTGTCACCTGACAAGTTATTGGACTTACTTATACTAGCAAGTAATTTACCTGAAGAGCGTAGAGAAATCAGATTGTTATAAGGGGTAATGAGGTTAGTGAGAATTGGAGTATTATTAGGTTGGTAAAAGATTTTGTGAGCAATGGTGAGTTGGGAAAAAGTTAGCATGTTAGGGAGTTCAAGCCAGTCAAGCTGCTTAAGATTCAGACAGTGGTGTGTTTGAAATGCATTGCCAGTGGCAAACCTGGCAATATTGTTATAGGAGTTTGATAGTTTGAGAAGATTATTTTTTTTTAGATTAGTATAAATAGGAGAAGCATAGAGAAGAGTTGAGATTAAGTGAGAGTGGGCAATGGTGGTTCTAGCTAGAGGAGTTAGGAAGGGTTTGATTCTATATAAGGAGCCAATTTTTCTGTTCACTGCTTGAATGGTGTTATTTATATGCATATCAAAGTTAAGGTTGTTATCAATTGTGACTCCTAATAGTTTGGTAGTTTGTTCGGGAGAGATAAGGATACCGTTGTTAGATATAATAGAAAAATCAATAGGAGAGGACCTACTGGTGGGTGCAAAGAGTAGAAGCTTGGTTTTTTTGGCGTTCAAAAGAAGGCAGCATTTTAGGAACCAGTCTTCTACTAAGTTAAATACTTTTTGAGTTAGATAGAGTAGTTCAGATGTGGTGTTAGCAGAACATATAAGTGTGGAATCATCGGCATATTGAATGCAGGTAGCTTCAGGGACTGCTATGTGAAGGTTGTTGATGAATAAAGAAAAGAGAAGAGGTCCTAAAATGGAGTCCTGGGGGACTCCAAGGGTGACTGGTAGGAGGGATGATAGTTTATTTTCCCAGAGAACTGCCTGTTGCCTATTGTTAAGGAAAGACTTGATTTTTCAGTATAAAAGTATGGTGCTAAAGTGAGCGCATGCAGTGATCCTCAATTCTTTAATCCTCAGTTCTTTTGAGAGACATGTCTGTGTGAATCTTTGATGCCTGAAGCCTAATACTTAATAATGGACACATATAATTCAAATACGTCTCTGCTGTCACATGTTAAGGTAATTTCTGTGCAAATCTCACACCTTTACTTGCTTACAGTACCATGGTAATGAAATACAAGGATATGCCTCTCATTCATATTATTAAACAATACACTCCAGGTTCAGGACTTAGCTTGTAAATGCAGCAGGTGCCACAGTGTTAGTTCAGGGCTGACTCTGTCTGTAGCAGGCAGTACACAGTCAATACATGGCGAGGTGAAGGTTGTGAGAGTTGCCTGGCATCAATGTTACTGCATGTATGTGCATAGGAGGAAGGTTTTAGGCCGCTAGGTGGTGAATGAGTGTGCTATGCATTGCCTCCTAGCCAATGCAAGGGCATATTGAGCATGTCTATGTCTGCCTACATCAACAACAAGTGGTGCTTCACTCTCTGACTCCTCATCTGCCTGCAGCTGTGGTGACCTTGGCATTGCTGGCAGGATGTGTGCTGCTTCCCCTTGCTGGTCCTGCTGAAGCTGTTTTCTCAGGATGATGTTGTGCAGCATGGCACACACTGTGAATATTTCAGTGCATGTCCATAGATTGTACTGCAGGGCTCCTCCAGATGTACCTAGGTACCGGAACCATGACTTCAGCAGCCCAGGCACATGCTCTGTGACATTTCTGGTTTGAACATGTGCCTCATTATGGCACTCAGTGGATGTGTGTACATTTCTGATAGGTGTCATCAGCTATCGTCCCAGTGCATAACGTGCTTCCCCCAGTAAATGACCCTATGGGATATCCCCCCTAGTGAACATCCAGTACATTTGGGAGGTGTAGTAGATATGTGAGTTGTGGTAACTGCCAGGGTTGCCAGCACACACGTTCAAGATGATTACCTTGGCATTTCACACAACCTGGCAGTTAATAGAGTGGTACCCCTTTCTGTTTATGTAAGAGCCTATCCTGTTCCACAGGTGGTGCCTTCATTTCTATATGTGTGCAATCTATGGTACCCAGTACTTCAGGGTAGTGTGCTACAAAGTAGAACTCCTGCATATTTCTGGCACTTTCTTCAGGAGTACTGGGAAAATATATGTGGTCACTGGCATGTTGGTACATAGCATTCAGTAATTGATGGAGGATCCTGCATGCTGATGCTTGTAAACCCCCCAAAATGTTCCCTGTTGGTCTCTAAAAGGTACCTGGAGCTAAGATTCTAAGTCTTACACATACCTTTGTCTCCATTGGATTAGTTCCCCTCGTTTGACCCTGGCTCTGAGTTGAGGATGGCAGGGGTTGCAGAATTCCTGTAGTGTATCCCTATCCATCCTGTAGTTCTCTACAATTTCCACATCATGTAAGTTGTGAAAAGATAAACTGGGTGTGAAAACTCTTCTCCTTCTAGGCCTAAGTCTGTTGGCAGCAACAGCAGCATTGGCTTCAGCCTGTAGCACATGCAAACAAATTAAAGCAGCTGCAGTCCCTAATATTCTTTCTATGTAGACTCCTTTCCATGGTTGTATTCCAATAGGTTTTGGAATTCACAGGGAAAACCAGCAATGAGTCTACATGGTTGTTATATAGCCGATTGAATAGCTCTACCATGTTGAATTGGTTGATTAGCATGCAATTCAGCTAATCATGCTGTAATTAGCATGCCACAGTGTTTATCTTGTTTGCACAGTGGTACGCTTCTCTACATGGCACTTATTGAATCTAAAACTCTTTGCTCCCATGTGCCATTGCTCTGCAACATGCACACTGTAGAAAAAGACCATGTTGGGTTTATTGAATTTGGCTGCATATTTTCCTTTATATATTGCATTACTTTTCCGTATTCTATTATTTTAAGAAATAAAGAAGGAAATTATAGGGCATCATAATCTGCTGAAATTTGCAAACACCAACCACAAACTGTAAAATCCACAATAAAAAGCATCAGGACCTAGAAACAGTAACTAATCCAACTTTATTCACTAAAACAACCATGATTAGTGCTTTTGTGTGTAATAAACTTCATCAGATGAGATAGTTTGTTTATTATAGACGAAAGTGCTAACTGTGGTTGTTTTAGTGAGTAAAGTTGGATTAGTTGCCATTTCTGGGTCCTGCCACTTTTTATTGTGGATATCACAATCTGCTGATCCAACTAAAGTTCTAATGAAGTTAAAATTCTTTTTTGTATCCATTTTCAAAGTTTTCTAAATGATCATCCGTTATGGTAGTTCATTCAACTATTTTTAAAGACTTTATGTTCTTAATCTTCTATTCTTTTCTGCAAAGTAATTAAAGGGTGGGATTCAGCAAGCCCTGCATGGTATGCAGGACTAGTGCAGGCGATCCAGCAGGCAATATGTCTAACTTGCGATCCAGGAATAAGCTGCAGGGATGTGCACGAGCGCTCCTGCACTAGTCCTGCACAGACTCAGCTCCTGTATGCAAATTACCTCATTTGCAGGAGAAATACATGCAAATGAGGTAAATTTGCAATCCAGGAAGCTGTCAGCTGGCCGTGCAGGACTAGTGTAATCTGCAGAAATGTACTTGGTTAGTAACCGAGTACATTTCTGCAAACTACAAAACAAAGCCATGACAGCTCCAAATAAAGGGTGTATATTATATTGAAAGAATGCCAATGGCCAAATATATGTCCATTGGCATGAAAAACAGTTGCAAAAAAAATATATGAACTTTTATTTTTTTTTAGCCAATTTTGGCTATTTAAGCATAGGGCAGTGGCGCGCAAGCAGCATCGGGTGAAAACTAAAGAAAAAAAACTAAAATAAGCACCCTAAACAAAATCACTATTTTGCCATTATACTCAATGGCAGGCAGAAGACAACATGGCCAGTGAATAGTGGTTGCTAAGGGGGGAGGCTCAGTGTGGGACCTAGAACTATGCATCAGCAGGCAATCCTATGCAAATGAGGGGAATGATACTGAATCCCAGATTTCCCCTCAATGCTAGTCACAACCCAACAGTGTAAGAGCAGGAATAGCATGGTGCAAGCCTAGGCGTTAGCTGACATCATAGGGGGGTGTGTCAGACATACTGTAAGCAGATTGGAGCCCTGTGGCTCGGGTTTGCCCTTAGCTTAGCATAGCTAAGCAAGGGGGTGTGTCTGAGGCTGCCTAGCACTCTTTACATAGCCTAAGTGGGTGTGTAAAGGAAAAAAGAAGTAAACCAGGAAATAGCAGCTCTGTGCATATTTGAGCACTGTGTTTGTGCGGTGCACCCCCAGGCGTAAACAAGAAGGCAATGGGAAGGGAAAACAGCAGTAGGAAGGTAATCAGGGAGAACTAGCATAGCTGACAGTTGAAATGTATCAGAATCAGCCAATTACACAGGCAGCAGACCAGACCAGCCCAAAACACTACTATAAACTATGCAAACACCTTTCCCTCTGGTTTTTCTCACATACTTTACACCACTGGTGTATACAAGCAGGGGAATTTTAACAAACAAAAAGAACAAAATGATAGGGCCTGCAATAGCTATCATACATCAACACGTGGAAGAGGCTGAGGGTGGTGAGGATGAGAATGCTGTTGATCAACCCACAGTGAGGAGACGGTGAAGAGCGTACAGACCCAGGGTAACCTACCAGGGGCTACATGAGCTGGAGATAGTAGAGTGCTATAGACTGGACAGGGACCTTCTACAACAAATTGTTGATCTGTGCCGTCCACTCCTGACACACAGAACTAACAGAGGGGAACCCATCCCAGTGGATACCAAGGTATGTGTAGGCCTAAGAATACTAGCTACAGGTACCTTCCAAAGGCCAACTGGGGATATCATGGTGATCTCACAAGTATCAGCATCCAGGGTACTCCACCAATTCCTGGATGCCATGTCAGCACATGCCGGTGAGCACTTATATTTCCCCAACACCCGTGAGGCGTTGGCCAAAAATATGCGTCTCTTCCACCAAACAGCAGAATACCTTGAGGTAGTGGGTGCTATAGACTGCACGCACATATGCATCAAAGCACCACCCGGTGAGCGGGGTATGGTCCACATCAACCACTAGGGCTTCCCCTCCATCAATTGCCAGGTCATGTGCGATGCCCAGGGCATAATAATGAATGTGCATGCTGGCTGCCCTGGAAGCTATCACAATTCCCAGATCTGGCATCTGACACAGCTATACCACAGATTTGCCAGTGGGGACATCCCTTACGGTCACCTAGTGGGGGATGCTGGTTGCGCACTAGAGCCATGGCTGATGACACCCATCAGAAATGCACATACACCCAAACATGAACTACATAATGAGGTCCATGCACAGACCAGAATTATAATAGAGCATGTGTTTGGGATGCTCAAGTCATGGTTCTGGTGCCTGGACACATCTAGTGGAGCCTTGCAGTACTCACCAGCTACATGTACTCAAATTGTCATTGTATGTGCCATGCTACACAATATGATCCTGCTGAAACAGCTGCTGCAGGAACAGAATGGGGCAGGGCCACACAGTCCCCCACCATTGCCAAGGCCTGAACAGGCACAGAGTGACTTGGAGGAGGAACAACCTGAGCCTGCCCCATTAGGCAGAAGGAGGCATGCCCAGTATGCCCTGGCCTTGGTAAAGAGGCAACTCATAGCACATACACTGACACAAGAGGGACCCAGGGAATGACACCTCTCTCTCTGACTCGCACATACAGTCAAAGGAATGCCAAACATGACACTATCTGTGCTCAACCATGTATAGGGAGTATACTATGTGCATCCGACATACGCAGCCATCTAGCACTATCCTCAGTACTGGCACACCCACAAGGTAAGTCACTCTTCTTACCAATTGCTGAATGGAGTAGTATGTCTTGTTACTTGTATCTACGGTATGGATGTGAGCAAGCAAGGGAATTGAGTGGCTGAATGGGATGTCAGCAGATAGTAGACACCTATAGTGGCAGCATGTGATCTGTAACAGCTACTCATGTCACCATAGTTGCCAGTAGTACACATGTTGACAAAACTCACTGCACGAAATGTGCTGCACCACATGTGTCCATATGACACACACATGCCAGTCAGGGAGGTTCACATATCCAACAACAATCCCAGTCAGCAGGACAGGTGTAGACAAACACAAACAAAGGCCGTGCTACAGCCTCTGAATGATATCTTTGGGTAACCTCCCTCAAGGACTACACAGACAGACTACATCAGGTCAGGCAATGGGATGTGAGTTCTGAAGGATAAGAAGTCTGAAACCGATATGTAGGTCAATCAAACCTAAGACCTGTAGTACACTGATATGCTCCTAGTCAGCATGATAGGCTACAATACAGAATGAAATGGAGTACCTGACATACCAGTGCAATCATACCAAATGTGTACAATTATCAAGTGTGCCCCCCCAATCCTATGTAGAAATGAAGAAACAGTCAGGTGTGCCCCCACAATCCTGTGTAGAAATGTAGAAACAGTCAGGTGTTCTCCACCCCCAATCCTAAGTAGAAATGTAGTAACAGTCAGGTGTGCCCCCCAATCCTAAGTAGAAATTTAGTAACAGTCCGGTGTGACCCCCCACAATCCTCTGTAGACATGTAGAAACAGTCAGGTGTGCCCCCCAATCCTATGTAGAAATGTTGAAACAGTCAGGTGTTCCCCCCAATTCTATGTAGAAATGTAGAAAGTCAGGTGTGCCCCCCAATCCTATGTAGAAATTTTGAAACAGTCAGGTGTTCCCCATCCCCAGTCCTAAGTAGAAATGTAGTAACAGTCAGGTGTGGGCCACCCCAATATGATGTAATCATGTAGTAACATGTATGTGTAGGTATAATACCAGTGGAGCACAGATGATTTGAGGTGGCCAAGGTAGCAGGATAGATAGTAACATTTGTAAAATATGCAGGTATGCATGTGTTGGGTTGGTGTGTGTTTCATATTGTGTGACAGCGGTCAATATGTATGCATGTTGAGGTTTCACCTGGTGGCCATTCCCCACTACTGCCAATGACAGGGCCAAGTCCTCACAACTGCAGTGCCAAACACAATGCTCCCCAGTATAATACATGCTGTCAGTAAGCCATTGTAAATGTATGGCAGTAATATGTGTCACCATCTGAAAGATGGACATGGCATGACTGTTGGGCTAGATATACAAGCAGCACACAGGGAAAAGTACCCCAGAAATACAGTATATAATGTGTAACTGTGAAATGGACACACCCTTGGAATTGTAAATACAGGTATGCATCACATTATCTGGGGTTGTAGTAGGGAATACTGATGCCTTCTGGCCGAAGACTAGCAGATCACAAAGGTGATAGGACTGATGTATTGGGAAATGGCTGATGTCCCTGCACAAGCCAGAATAACTGGAATGCCCCATGCATATCTGTGAGTTAGATGCAAGTAGTGTCCATAGCACACATGCGCCCAGCTCACCCAAACACTACCCACAGGTATCTCTCCAGTCTTATCCCTGCTGTTAGGAATGGGTACAATATGACCACCAGCTGTATAAGGCAATAGTGAAAGAATGCAGCATGCTATGCAAGTGTCCCATGCGGGTGTGTCCTTAGCTGTAATCAACACCCTGCCAGCATCCACATGACCTGATCAATACTGATAGAAAGTATTGGCATGATCACCTAGCACACCTACCCTGTCACCCCAGGAGAATATATTGTATGGCAGTGTGGGACTGTAGGACTGACAGAATGCAATGAGCTGCTACAGCTGGCCTGCATCACCACCAAATGGCCTACAGGCCTCTGCCAAAGGCCTGCATCTCACCCATACTGCTAATGTATGATATGTCATGGACACCCAAATAACAACATAATACACTCCACATAAGCTACATGCAAGGCCACGTGGACAAACCACAGTAACATGTCCACCATGTCCCACTTCATGAACTGTGGACCAACACCAAAGCACAGCTGTGATGAGGTGATAACTATAGGGAGAGTATCAGAGGCTGTATGCATAATGTATGGAAGAGGATAGAATAATAGAGGGAGGGTAGGAACATGGGCAGCATGGAATGTGCAAAGTCCATCACACACATTGATGGATGTACAAGTATGGGATCCTCTGCCATCACTGTGCCAAGGTGCTGAACTGGATACACAGATCCAGCCGCAAGTGTCTGCAGCTCCCCCTCCAGAATGACAAATCTTTCCATGAATATGTAGGTGTTTGACCACAACACTGGACACAGCTGCATTCACCCTGTATTCCCCATGACATCACTGTGAGCAAGAATGTCCACCTGACAGTACTTGAGGGCTTAAAACATCACAGTGTATAACATTACACATGTCTGAATATCTCTGCTAACACCAGTACCATGTAGCAGAAGCAGCAAAGACACAATCACCTGCAGTACACACTATCCCTTGCACAGTTTGACCCCGTATTGCCGACTGATTTACAGATATCCTGCAGAAAGCATTTTGCTATCTGTAGGTGTAGAACACAAAGGTCTGCACTGGAGTACCAACTACCTGGAATGGATACACACATTCAATACAGAAGGGCATACTGGGCATGCTCACACCCTTAGAGAAAGGAAGGCAATGTCAGACAACAACATACTGAAAGGTCATACTGAGCATGCTCACACAGTTAAACAAATGAAGCCCATGTCTGCCAACAACAGTGGACCATACATATCTGACAGTTGCAGATGTTAGTGCATACACTCCTCAGTATGCACCAGTCATGCTTTGCACACACATTAGATAGGAATACATACATATATCCAAGGACAACACACTATAATATGCCAAAGGTACACATACATAGATGTGTGGAAGAGAGTGACAGTAACAAAGAGCCTTCCATCATGAGGCCTATCCCACCCAGCACACAGCCAAATGGCTACAGCCACATGATGTGTAAATGCCACTCACTGTAGTAATTAGGCACTGATATCCCTCAGCATTAAAGACTCTGGTGCTAGTGGTAGCTGTGCAACATGACTGTACAAGGCAGTAGTCATCTAGCAGTTGTATACAAGTACATGCAAAATATAAACCTGTGTGTGCCTGAGTGTGGTGTGTCTACCTCTAGATGAATGGGTTATGGCCCATGCACACACACTACCCTCCACATAGCCCTACTATGGCAAGCCTGCTGATGTCATTCAGTTTGAAATACACCTTTGGAAAAGGAGTAGCCTAGCAATCTCCATGGCACATCCTATAACTGGGTAATGCTGTAGTGTGATAAACTAGTTAGGTAGGAGATCTAATCCCAGACATGACAACTGTGTGTGTGTTTGTGTGTGTGTATCTCTGTCTGTGTAGTGAGCAATGCTTTTTAGGCTAGTCACACTCACTACAATTCAGATGCCCTACTTTGAAAAGCCTGCTGATGTAATTCACTTTGAAATACACCTTTGGAAAAGGAGTAGCCCAGTAATCACCATGGCACATCCTATAACTGTGTAATGCTGTAGTGTGATAAACTAGGCAGGTAGCAGGTCTAATCCCAGGCATGGCAACTGTGTGTGTGTGTGTGTGTGTGTGTGTGTGTGTGTGTGTGTGTGTGTGTGTGTGTGTGTGTGTGTGTGTGTGTGCCTCTGTCTGTATAGGGAGTGATGCTTTTTAGGCTAGTCACACTCACTACAATTCAAATGCCCTACTTTGGCAAGCCTGTTGATGTCATTCACTTTGAAATGCACCTTTGGGAAAGGTGAAGCCCAGTAATCTCTGTGGTGTGTCCTATAACTGCATAATGTTGTAGTGTGATCAACTAGTTAGGTAGGAGTTCTAATCCCAGCCATGGCAACTGTTTGTGTGTCTCTGTCTGTGTAGGGCACAATGCATTTTAGGCTAGTCAAACTCATTACAACTCAAATTCCCTACTTTGGCAAGCCTGCTGATGTCATTCACTTTGAAATACACCTTTGGGAAAGGAGTAGCCTAGTAGTTTATGTGGCGTGTCCTATAACTGCATAATGCTGTAGTGTGATGAACTTGTTAGGTAGGAGTTCTAATCCCAGACATGGCAACTGTGTGTTTTTGTGTGTGTGTGTGTGTTTCGTCTGTGTAGGGAGCAATGCTTTTTAGGCTAGTCACACTCACTAGAATTCAAATTCCCTATTTTGGCAAGCCTGCTTATGTCATTCAGTTTGAAATACACTTTTTGGAAATAAGTAGCCCAGTAATCTCCGTGGCATGCCCTATAACTGCATAATGCTGTAGTGTGCTAAACTAGTTCTAATCCCAAACATAGCAAGTGTGTGTGTGTGTGTGTGTGTGTGTGTGTGTGTGTGTGTGTGGCTCTACCTGTGTAGGGAGCAATGCTTTATAGGCTAGTCACACTCACTACAATGCAAATGCCCTACTTTGGCAAGCCTGCTGATGTCATTCACTTTGAAATACACCTTTGGGGAAGGAATAGCACAGTAATCTCTGTGGTGCATCCTATAACAGTGTAATGCTCTAGTGTGATATAGTAGTTTGGTAGGGATTATATTCCCAGACATGGCAAGTGTGGATTTTGTGTGTGTGTTTCTTTGTCTGTTTAGGGTGCAATACTTTTGAGGCCATTCACAGTCACTACAACTTCCATTGACCTACTTTGGCAAGCCTGCTGATGTCATTCCCAGTGAAATACACCTTTGGAGAAAGAGTACTCCAGTAATCTCAGTGGCACATTCTATAACTGTGTAATGCTGTAGTGTGATAAACTAGTTAGGTAGAAGTTCCAATCCCAGACATGGCAAGTGTGTGTGTGTGTGTGTGTGTGTGTGTGTGTTTGTCATTCGTATCCTGTGTGGAGATGGCTGTGAGTGTGTAACAACGGGACTTATTGTGGAGCGGGTTTTGTAAACCTCTTATATGGTGGCCATATTATATGTCACAATGTCCACCTTACAAGGATAACAGATGTCAAATAGCTGAGAGGCTGGTGTGCCCAATCCATACCCCTACATGTGACATCAATGCTTGGTGAACAAAGTAAGCAACCCTTGTATTACCTAGAGAACACTCTCAACCCATGTCTCATACACAAACACACTTGCCTAGGCAATAACCACTATGTTGGTAGTACTCTGCATATTGCCCACAGATAGTAACCATGGTGTGGTTGCAGTGGACTGCAGAGGGCATGGCACCCTGTCCATCAGTACAATAGGCACGTACTTGCAGACAGTTCACCTTCACTGTGTTCCTCACTGGATGACTGCAACAACTGTGCTGCCATCAAATGTGACCCACAAAGGGCATACCATGCCTTAAACACATGCCCTGTATAGACAGATGCCACTGACACCAGGGAATACCTGTATCAGGCTATCAATGTAGGTGCGGGGTCAACCTGCTGTCCATTACCAGTTCCCACCACATGAGGCCAAGACTGGCACACCTGATGATAAAAATCTGTGTACACAATATGGGCCAGACACCACAGGTATGCATATGGGACGTGTGCACATCACAGACACCGTCCATGTCATGGATGAAGGAACACATACATGGAAAGCATTGCATAGCACTGGCCACACACAATAGTAACCCAGGTGACTGGATGGTTAATACAATACCCACCTATGTGGGCCAATCCAGACACTACACCCCTGAGCCACACTGCAGACCATTGTCATGTGGCCTGATGCCAGGCTATACCCTTCACTTAGCCTTGTATAGCCTTCTGGCACAGTCAACCACTACACATCCATGAAGCAATGCACCCAGCCATGTCAGTACTGGCACCCTGTGTCTGTGTGTGTGGTGTATGATGCGTTTGACCACATTCACCCTCACTACAACTCCCACTGGCATATTGAAGCATGCTGTCTAATGTAAGACACCTTCACATACCCTCTGCCAATATAACCTCCAGATAACCCCTGTGGTGCATGTGATACCTGCACATTACTGTATTGTGGCAAACAAACTAGTCAGGAAGTGTATTCCTGACCCTGCCAAGTGTGTCAATATGTGTGAGTCCCTGCCAGAGTGTGGCTGTGTTGATGCTGACGCCTGTTCATATGGACAGGTACGTGTACTACACCTACCATATCACTACTATATCACTGTTGCAGATGTCACTCACCATCACATATACGTTTGGACAGCTCCTCCACATGTACGCTATGTGGTGCATGCAATAACTATGTAAACATGTAATAGCAATACATAGTCAGTCAGTGGTTTGAAACCCTGTACTGGTAGGTGTGTGCCACAAACATGCTTAGGTTTTACTCTCCCACCCCCTCCCTGACTTACTTTGTCTCTGTCTGTCTATCTCACTCCCTCTCTGGTGGATGTGGAGAAGTACACCTGCTTTGCTTAGGCAGCAGCTTGTATTTTGTAAGTGATGCTCATGGACAGCTGATGGTCTCTGTATGTACTGCAGTCCTCCTCTAGCTGATTGCATGTGGAACAGCTGTGGTAACATTCCCATAGCCAATTGCATGGAAACACACTCCAATATCTAGGAACATCATGTTGGTTTTGGGCCTTTTCATTCAGTGTGATCAGGACCTAGATCTGGTGTTTGTCATACAGCATCACAGATGGTTTTGGGATTTACCTCTAACATACACTGTGGAAACAGGCCAACAGACAGGAGGGGAATGTGCCTGACATGACTACAGAATGTGTGTTGCTATTCTGCATTTGGATTAATGTCGGTTTAGCAAGGTGTGTGCGGATATGGCTGGTCTACATGTTTTAATACCTGTGATGACAATGCTATGTTTTTAACTCCCATCTGTAGGGTCATCTGCACAATGGGCAGTGTGTGGAGCCTTTTGTTCTTCTGTTACTCACAGAACACCTATCTGAGAACTGCAGAAGTATAGTGTGAGGATTGCAGTCAGTACATAGTGACAGCCACGACAGTTAATGACTTCATATCCCTCATAGGACATATGTCACAACAAACCCTGGTATGACAGTAAATGTATGTGGATATCACAGCAACATGCCAATATTGGGCCAGTGTTCGTAGCTCCAGCCACATGTTTATCAACTTTTGTATATATGTCATGCAGTAAGAGGTGCATATGCCCTGTACACCATTATTTATTGACATCATACCTGATAACAGGCCAGTCAGATATCAGACTGCTAATCATGTTATGTATAGTAGGGGTTGTTTCTGAGGACATAAATTGGCTATTCTGTGATTGTGTGTACAGTAGTGGGGTCTGTGTACTTAGGGTGATTGTCAACAATATGTGTATTGTTTATAAGTACCTTGGGCTGTGCACAGACTGTGGTAGATACCATTGTTCTTGGTCCTGTTCTATTTGATGTTACATGCTGCTCCAGTGTATGTTACCCTATTGGCTCACATGTCTTTAGGGCCAGACACACACATGTCCCATACCACAGACAGCCATCGGACCACACAGTGCCATGACCCAGTGTATGTAGGGTAGTGTGTGAGTAGCACATATGAGGATGGTGTTTATCAGACAGTCTATACAGTGTCATATTAATATTGTGTACAATATGTGGCTGTGGCTGTATTTACATTGGTTGTGGGTATGCACTTTCTCACAGGTGTCTGTTATTCTATGCTGTGACATGCATGTAGTGCCTGCTATAATCGCAGGTACATGTGTATTCCCCTATACAAAATGTAGCTCAGTGTTGTGGCAGTCTGCCTGTAGTTTGCACAGTGCTTTGTGACATGCCTAGCAGCCTAGTGTAATTACCCAGAGTGCTGTTACTTCCAGTTATTTGCAAGACATACTGCTGCCAGGCCACCATAACTGTTGGGTATTTCTGACAAAGCAGTGGGATTCTGTACAGCTGTATGTCACTAACTACTGGGTAGTATGTGGCCATGTGACCCCTGCACCACTAGGTATTATGTGTCAGGACAGACTGGTGGGTGTGCATGCATAAACTGTGTGGGCATATGTAGTCCAGTA